>NC_137612.1:19319918-19329918 GCF_963280865.1 Gymnoscopelus braueri
TGGAAGGAGGCGGATGCTGCTGCTGGACCGCAGGCTGGATTTCAAAACCCAGAACATAAAATATCAAAATAGGCATTAGTTTAACATTCAAGCTTTTTTTTTTTTTTATATTATGTGTTTTTTTTTTACAAAGTGATTGCTTGAAAGGAGCCAACATCAACAACACAACACATCCTATGAATCGCACCATGAAAAAGAAAAGTGTTGTCAAGCTTGGATCACATTCAAAGAATATGCAGAAAGCATAGCGTCTCTGTAAGGCGAAAATGATTACTTTTCAGGAAATGGAAGAAAATAACCTGTGTTCCAATGGATCCAATGTAGTTATTATTTAGTTACAAGCTCTTGATAAAACTATTAAATGGTTAAATATTTATAAAACTTTCAGCCTTGCGTCCCTATTTTGGGCATGACATTATAGGCACATTGTAGTGTCTGGAGACAGACTGTGGGCTCACACAATTTTCAATGCTTCCGCCTAACAGTCTGTGCAACGGAAGCGCTGAATATGCAAAGAAACTACAGCGGATGTCCGGCCTTCCTCCCACTTCCATTCGGTCTTTGCATAAATAAGTCCTACTGTAAATCAAATTAAGCATATCTAGCTTGCAGCTTAGCAGAAGTGGAAATTCTACAATATATTTCAAAGATATTAAAAATATATATTTTTGTGAACGGAAATGACAAACAGATGACAGCTTCCATTCGCAATTTTCAGGATGAGTAGTTACAGACTCTAGTTTTCTGGCTTGAGAGACTATAGGCAAATAGCAACTTATTGTGAGCTTGTTGATGGGCTTTTTTCCTGCTGCTTTTGCACTATTACAGCAAAATATAAAATAGGGCATTAATTTATGAAACAACATAAAAATGAATAAATATGAAAATAGAAGGTTTTGGCCCTGCAATAGTATAGTAGGAATAATATGAATGTGGGGTTGATGCTCCAGCCTGTAGGACAAAGTTCACGCTGTAAGCTCAAGTGCACCAGATAACACCTGCACACAGTAATGATTAACTAATGTAAGTAAATGACCATCATTCCAAATCCATCTTCATCTGTGGGCTGAATGAAGAGTACTTATCATGCCATAGACACAGGGATGTGTGTGTGGCACCTCACATGGCCATGAGGAGACATTTTTGGGGGCAGGGGCTAAAAAAAGTGGGGCACTCAACCAAAGACATTAGGTCGCCCCTGATGTTGCCACACTGCCGGCATCCATAATGATAATCCCACACGATGTTCATGACATCGGACGTGTTTTACCTTTCATTATAATGAATGATTCTGGATCAGCAGTCCTACTCTGACATACTCCATAGATAAAGTCCCCTGAATTCGGGGTTTAAAAACATTCTGTTTTCATGTCCTGTATAATATTGTTTTTCTTAATTATTTTTTTACACTGCATATATTTTATCATTGAGACATATGGTGCAACTACTGAACTATCCACTGATTCAGCAACTGATGCTTTGGAGCATCACACCGAGAGGAACATAAATCACACATCATATAACACACACCCCCCCTGCTAAAATGAACCCTACACAGCATGACTTTAAAGCTTAAATTGTATCTATAAAGAGTTGGAAAACCTTTTTAAAGCTATCAAGAAGATACAGTAGTTACAGGTTATGATTGAAAGGAGATAAAGAGTAAAATATACAGTATATAAAGACGTCATAAAAGAAAAGAAAAGGAATGCATGATATTATACCGGTAGCCTACATGGTGATGATTGCAAACTGTTTGCCGTTGTATTCGCTACTATAGGCTACTGTACAACAATGCTAGGACAAACCCCTTGATGACGATGTCCAGTGACAGCAGAGAAGGGATGGGTGAAGAAACTTTCCAGACCATTACCAAATTGCCCCTCCATGTCGGCCCCACTTGGATAATGATTGTCTCTTGCATTGCAATTAGATTGCCCATTGCATCCCATTGGCGAGTGACACAGGTTGTTTTTCAAGCTGCTTCTCTGGAGCGAGGAGAGCTGTAAATACAGTAATGTTTCACTCTCCGGGGAGTGCAGAAGCGTTGTTGTATCCGCACTTGCAATCTGGCAGCGCCGAGACACCATTTCTCACTCGAAAGAATTGAGTGCGTTGCTCGGGGTCGTTTCAAAGTACTTTTTTATTTATCTCGGTTCACGTTCTCGAGTGGCTGCTCGTTCTCTCACGTGAAAAAGTGTTATACATTTTTGTCGCAGACAAAGCAAGGTTGCGGGGTATAGACGTGGCTGATTCAAGCCCATTTTATTGGAGACTGCAACCAATAAGTAACTAAGTGCTGCTTTCACCTCTCCATCTGCTACACTGATATACTTTAATCCCTTCCCAGCCATTGTGGAGGTGCAGCACGTTATTGCTCCGTCACTGTCTGAGCTTCAGGATGTCAGAAGGGGTGCCTCAGCCCAAGCCCCACTTTGGGACACCAGAGGCGAGCTAATCTAAACCGTATACAGCCGTTCGCTCTCTCACACTCCTTTCAGGAAGAGATTGCTATTCATCCTCATAGCTGGTGAGACAGCCATTCTACAACAGCAAAGAATTATGACATGTCTTCCATGTTTCACCGCAAAGTAGTAAATGAAAATTCCCCTAGATAGATAGACATGTTAACCTAGTTCCCGCGCATAAACACAGCCTCGGTTCTGACATCGGAAACTAAAAGGCAGCATTGTAGTTGTTCTCAGTGGCTGGCTATGGACTAAGGGCTGTGGGCTCTGGGCTGTGGGCTGTGGGAGGATAATTAATGTCAAAACTGTGCACTGCTACAAACAGGCTTTGGCTCGGCTCACAGGCTGACATGGCCACAACGCACCAGCAGGCTTCAGAGCCCTTCCAGTGAGTCGTTGGAGACACATTCCACCAGACTGCACCAACAAGCAGCCTCTGACCAGCGCTCTAATGAGGTTGGGGACTGTCAACAGCATCCCCCCTCAGTGCATCCCATGTAGAGGCGTAGCCCTTGCTCGCTACCCACTGCCCTGCTCCCCGCGGGCCTGCCAGGCCCAGCCACTTCACGCTGACTGCACCGATTAATCAAATAAGGCCTTTTGCTACTAACTTTTGCCTTTTTTAAAGACCACGGGCCGCGAGAGGTGGTGTTGACGGTCACAATAGTTGGGAAGCCTGTTGGCCTTGTTAGTAGGAATAAAGCGTGATAGGGACTTTGCCCCATGCTGCGATCAAACATTTGCAGACACAGTGTTTGTGGGGTCGGATATTATGGTCACATGGTGTTATTACATCAAGGTCTCGCTGGGGTGCCCTGATACACAGTGATGTTTTTTTTACAAGGCTACAACATTTTTATTGATGCTCCACAACCGCTGCCCTCCTTCACGTCACTCTGTAAGCTCGAGTACAACAGAAACATTTGATGGCCAGTGTCAGTGAAGATTGCAATGTATTTCAGAATGAGAAGCAAGCAAACAAGTTCTCAATAGCATGATTGTGTAGAACTTTTATTTTAACTCTGCCCTCATATTTTTTTTTTATTATGTCTCCGCTGCAACAGATATTGCGAGATGTACTGTAACTAGAAACGTGAGCTCAGTAGCGCACAAATCTCCACTAGGAGGTATGCTCTACAGTACCTCCATCTACCTGTCTGTCTGTCTGTCTGTCTGGGGCATGTGATGGCAATGTTTTGGGGTTGTCAGTCACTGTGAGTATGAAAAGGCCCGCCTGCCTCAGCCAACTTTAAGTTATCTTACTATATAAAGTTAAAGTTGTCTTGTCTTGTCTGTGTCTGTCTGTCTGTCTGTCTGTCTGTCTGTCTGTCTGTCTGTCTGTCTGTCTGTCTGTCTGTCTGTCTGCGGCAGTTGGGCGGACACATTATACCCACATCTGGACATGTCTGACATCTGAACAAATCAGCATCATTGGGCAACGGTTTCAATCGTGTGTGTGTGATGTCAGACAAGAGCTCAACCATTGAGACAGAGAGAGAGAGGGAGGGAGGGAGGGAGGGAGAATGGGATAGAGTGAGAAGGAAGGAGAGAGGCTGAGGGACAGGTGTCTATCACATGCCCCTGTATGGAGATCCCCAACTTCAGTGCAAATCACTATCATTAAGCAACGGCTTCTGTTGTGTGACGTCAGACCAGAGCTCGATCAGAGAAAGATAGAGAGGGAAATGGGGAGGGAGTAAGGATAATTCCTTTTTTGGGGAGGGAGTGAGAGATAGAGCAAGAGAGGGAGAGGGGAGAGAGAGGGTAATATAGAGCCTATCAGAGAATGAGAGAGGGAGAGAGGGAGAGTGAAAGGGAGGGAGTAGCCTGAGGCTACGAGCTCAATCCATGGTCTTGAAGGGCGGACCCAAACACAGCCGCCTGGATTTGTGCGTGGCTTCCTATTGCTTCACCAATCTATGTCCCCGCCTCCCCTCCCCTCCCCCCTCGGCCTGTGCACGGAGCACGCTGACGTCACCAAATTTAGAGCGACGCCCCTCTGCACTCTGATTGGTTAGGAGATAACAAGGTCCAAGACCATCGTTCCTGCATCGCTCCCCCAGGCTTTTTTTCTTTTGTAAAAAAAAAAAAGCCTGGGTTTCCGAGGCTAGGGAGGGAGAGACAAGCCTGAGATGTGCAAAATCTCCATCTCTTTCACTTAGGCTATAGTCAATTCAGTGTTAATACAACTCTGAGTGTCTAAAAATGTACCCAAATGGACAATTGTGGTCTAATATTTACTGTACATTAGTGTGGATGCAGATGAATGTGTTAGACTGTCGCACTCTTGGTTGTTATTAGGCTACATGCTTTAAAAGATGGATACTTTTCTTTCGCAGTACACTTCTCTTTGTTGTGTAAAAATGTAAGTCCAATGGGACTTTCTTAGCCAGTTCACACTTTCCAGTGAGTTTTTTGTGCATTTGGCCAAAAAAATATATTTTCTTCTCTTTTAAGTTTGCCATAAATCACTGTAAAATATGGAAAGGAGTAACCCCATGCGAATTACTCCTAAAAAATATAGTAATAACTTTAAATGCAGTGCAATAGCTTGTACAGATGAAGCTTGGATAATAAGCATTTTATCAGGCTATTCACATGATACATTTATTTAATTATAATGTTTTCTGTCACCAGTGATTAAATATCGATCATCTTATAAATGCTAAAGACCACGCTATTTACTGTACATCAAATGTTTTGAAGTGTAAGTCCTTTAAAAAGAGTGGAATCTATTAAAGATGTACACTAACCCTCTGGCATCTGGTGTTTTGTTTTAAAAATCCAAAATGCCTATCCTTTTTTTGTCAGGGCTGGTATGGCCGACTTTTACTGCTAAAAGATAATAGGCTCTATGCACAGCAGCCATAGTATCACTTCCTTCACAGGTGTTACCAATGATACTAATGAAGGCTCTGTTCCATTTTAGAGTAGCGCAGTGGTTCTCAGACTTTTTAATTTCCACGACCACCATAACTCTGAGAGTGTACTAATGGAACCAAATGGACCCGTAAGAGGCCATTTGGAACCCCCTCAAGGAACCATGAGGGTCCCTGAACCACACTTTGAGACCCTCTGGTGTAGCAGAGTGTTTCCAGTGAGCGTGCACAATATCACCCTGACTCTGTTTGACCAGAATAGAACAGAGCCTTCATTAGTATTATTGGCAACACCTGTGAATTTCTTCACAATATGGCTGCTGTGCATAGAGCCTATTGTCCAGGGGCCTCCGTCAGTCTACGCAGGTTCTAGGCCTATAGGCTGCAGACAGTGTTCCATCCAAAAAGACTCATATTTTCAAAAAGGCTCCTGAATAAAGAATAGCTTACTGTAGGTGTAACGGTGATTTTCATTAAACTTCCAATGTCCACCTCGCCATTACATGCACAGTCAAGGGAGTGTCCTATATATGCAGATATACAAAAAGTCAGAATCCTAATCAATATTCCCGTAGTTCCTTTGAAGCACCGCACATTAATACTGCAACAAGAACATACCAGTTCACTTTAGTCTCTCCTGGCCCAGTTTCCTTTGAATTTCTTCACTCTGTTCGTACTTTTCTGTTTCTTTTGTCTGTCGTCTGGTAGAAACAGTGTGCTCCCCTTCACTCCTCTGTGCACACACTAATAACGCACCTGTGATCCTGTGCTTCCTATGTATGCACTATCATTAAGCAACGGCTTCTGTTGTGTGACGTCAGACCAGAGCTCGATCAGAGAAAGATAGAGAGGGAAATGGGGAGGGAGTAAGGATAATTCCTTTTTTGGGGAGGGAGTGAGAGATAGAGCAAGAGAGGGAGAGGGGAGAGAGAGGGTAATATAGAGCCTATCAGAGAATGAGAGAGGGAGAGAGGGAGAGTGAAAGGGAGGGAGTAGCCTGAGGCTACGAGCTCAATCCATGGTCTTGAAGGGCGGACCCAAACACAGCCGCCTGGATTTGTGCGTGGCTTCCTATTGCTTCACCAATCTATGTCCCCGCCTCCCCTCCCCTCCCCCCTCGGCCTGTGCACGGAGCACGCTGACGTCACCAAATTTAGAGCGACGCCCCTCTGCACTCTGATTGGTTAGGAGATAACAAGGTCCAAGACCATCGTTCCTGCATCGCTCCCCCAGGCTTTTTTTCTTTTGTAAAAAAAAAAAAGCCTGGGTTTCCGAGGCTAGGGAGGGAGAGACAAGCCTGAGATGTGCAAAATCTCCATCTCTTTCACTTAGGCTATAGTCAATTCAGTGTTAATACAACTCTGAGTGTCTAAAAATGTACCCAAATGGACAATTGTGGTCTAATATTTACTGTACATTAGTGTGGATGCAGATGAATGTGTTAGACTGTCGCACTCTTGGTTGTTATTAGGCTACATGCTTTAAAAGATGGATACTTTTCTTTCGCAGTACACTTCTCTTTGTTGTGTAAAAATGTAAGTCCAATGGGACTTTCTTAGCCAGTTCACACTTTCCAGTGAGTTTTTTGTGCATTTGGCCAAAAAAATATATTTTCTTCTCTTTTAAGTTTGCCATAAATCACTGTAAAATATGGAAAGGAGTAACCCCATGCGAATTACTCCTAAAAAATATAGTAATAACTTTAAATGCAGTGCAATAGCTTGTACAGATGAAGCTTGGATAATAAGCATTTTATCAGGCTATTCACATGATACATTTATTTAATTATAATGTTTTCTGTCACCAGTGATTAAATATCGATCATCTTATAAATGCTAAAGACCACGCTATTTACTGTACATCAAATGTTTTGAAGTGTAAGTCCTTTAAAAAGAGTGGAATCTATTAAAGATGTACACTAACCCTCTGGCATCTGGTGTTTTGTTTTAAAAATCCAAAATGCCTATCCTTTTTTTGTCAGGGCTGGTATGGCCGACTTTTACTGCTAAAAGATAATAGGCTCTATGCACAGCAGCCATAGTATCACTTCCTTCACAGGTGTTACCAATTATACTAATGAAGGCTCTGTTCCATTTTAGAGTAGCGCAGTGGTTCTCAGACTTTTTAATTTCCACGACCACCATAACTCTGAGAGTGTACTAATGGAACCAAATGGACCCGTAAGAGGCCATTTGGAACCCCCTCAAGGAACCATGAGGGACCCTGAACCACACTTTGAGACCCTCTGGTGTAGCAGAGTGTTTCCAGTGAGCGTGCACAATATCAGCACCCTGACTCTGTTTGACCAGAATAGAACAGAGCCTTCATTAGTATTATTGGCAACACCTGTGAATTTCTTCACAATATGGCTGCTGTGCATAGAGCCTATTGTCCAGGGGCCTCCGTCAGTCTACGCAGGTTCTAGGCCTATAGGCTGCAGACAGTGTTCCATCCAAAAAGACTCATATTTTCAAAAAGGCTCCTGAATAAAGAATAGCTTACTGTAGGTGTAACGGTGATTTTCATTAAACTTCCAATGTCCACCTCGCCATTACATGCACAGTCAAGGGAGTGTCCTATATATGCAGATATACAAAAAGTCAGAATCCTAATCAATATTCCCGTAGTTCCTTTGAAGCACCGCACATTAATACTGCAACAAGAACATACCAGTTCACTTTAGTCTCTCCTGGCCCAGTTTCCTTTGAATTTCTTCACTCTGTTCGTACTTTTCTGTTTCTTTTGTCTGTCGTCTGGTAGAAACAGTGTGCTCCCCTTCACTCCTCTGTGCACACACTAATAACGCACCTGTGATCCTGTGCTTCCTATGTATGCACAGTGCACACCCTGCTATGTGCATGTCAATCAAATGCCCGCCACCAGTGTTGAGACATAGTAATTCAAATTAATCAAAACATCATGCCAACACCAAAACATCAATATTATCTGTGTGTGTGTGTGTGTGACCGTGTGTGTGTGCGTGCGTGCGTGCGTGCGTGCGTGTGTTGCATTTTTTAGCTGAAAGTATGTTATTTACATCATAGCTTGATTGATTGATTGAATACTTTATATAGAAAATACATGGAAACAGTACATGGAAGTACAATTCACAATTAATTTAATTAATTGTCAATTTAATATAAATTTATATTAATTCAAATTAATATTAATATTAATGTTAAATAATAATTAATATTAAAATTGAATTAATGTGTTAATTTAGAGCTATGATTGTACGAACCACGAAGTATAGGCTTAAATCATGAACATAAAATATTATAGAGGCGCTAAGCATATCTGAGGATGAAGACTTTACTTTCTCTCTGTTGATAACCTCCAGTCTGCATTATAAGGCCTCAGTATGGACAGAGGCGTGAATTGCATTGGCCTTTCCCCACAGAGCAATGGATGCCAAATGGCGGCAGATGGCACAGGGTGTGAGATTAGCCTGGTGTTGTTGCGGGGCAGGAGTGAGAGAGGAGACTTGTGCTGGTGTGAAGTTGCCATGTGGGTGAAATGGAGGTGAGACAGCTTCTTAATGAGAATGAGCCTAGCCCAGTGGTTCTCAAAGTGCGGTCCGAGGACCCCCAGGGGTCCTTGAAGGGGTTCCAGGGGGTCCCTGCAGAAAATGTTGTTGATATAGCATCAAAATCAATTTAACCACTTTAAAGGGATACTAGGTAACTTCGCAGATCTGTGTTTGTACACACACACACTCCCCACCCCCCCCCCCTCTTTGACAGGTATCAAAGTGATTGCTGTCTTTGATGCATTCATTGATTAGAGAGAGCACTAACGAGGTTGACACTTTTATGGCCCTATCAATCAACTCAATGCACAACCACTTTGAAGTTCGAAGGGATCAATTAAGAGCTCTCCCCCCCCCCCCCACAGACTTTTCAGTCCCTGCAAGGAATGAATGTCAATATAAACAGTGGAACAAAACCAAATACAGCCAGAGGGATGTGTCTTTCTGCAGGAAAACACACCTGCATAATTATATAGTTGCTGATAGCTGGAAAAATGCAAAATACATGTATATATATATTCTTTTAATGTAGGCTCAAAGTTACCTAGTCTCCCTTTAACTCTATATACATCAGCTATTTGAAGATAGCAGATCTACAAGCTCTGATCTGCTATTTGAAAAAGATCTTGGGAAAAATGTGAGAAAGATTGGAATATTTATCATTTTAACGACATCTTGCATGGGGGTCCCTGACACAAAAAAATAATCAGATGGGGGTTCACGGCCAAATACATGAAGAGGTTTGAGAACCACTGGCCTAGCCCTGCCATTGTTGAGGGGTGGGGCTATCTAGGCTGGTGGTGGATGGAGGGGGACTATAACATGCTGTATACATTTACATGAGTGAGTGTCTGGGTAACACACAGCTCACTGTACGCTGCTCAAACACCCCGGGGAAGGATGTTAAATGCTGCATTTTCTCTCTGAAAAAGAATACAAACAGTCAGCATACTGTATGCATTTTATGATCCATTTCTCCCTCCGGACTGGCCGTGTACTGGAAGTTTATATATTCCAGGATAAATTACCAAGAAATGACTAGACCTACTTTTCAATGTGTTGTAAAAGAAAAAGAAAAAGGGTAATTTTTTTATATTATAGTCACTATAAAGAAGGATGATTGT
>NC_137612.1:19334918-19365315 GCF_963280865.1 Gymnoscopelus braueri
GTCTGTCTGTCTGTCTGTCTGTCTGTCTGTCTGTCTGTCTGTCTGTCTGTCTGTCTGTCTGTCTGTCTGTCTATCTCTCTATCTATCCCATGCTGTATCCAATAGTTCAACATCAGGAAACGGTTGATCACAGCGTGATTGCACTCTATCAACACTCCAGAGATCAAGAGGCGAGTATGAAGATGGCAAATATGAGGGCTTATTCCTATCGATTTCCTTTGTTTCTATTTATAATTAGCCCCAGGGCTCCTGGGTCCTCCTTGATTAGAAGGGGTTTTAGTTCCCTGCTGTTATTGATTTGTTGGCCATGGGTCTTTTAAATCCACTCCCCTGGTTATTAGCAATCTCCAGCGTCTCCCCCGTGGGCAGTGTTTGTCCTGCTACCCAACATGTAGAGTCCCGCCTCTGATGGCACCAAGAGACATTTAATTGAAACAGACAGAATCACACCCCTGTTATCCCGTGGGCCCAATTCTATTACCCCGCTTATGAACCTCCGCTGGGAGTGAAGAGTCACCGTGCAGAGCCCTGAAAAGGGCTGTAACATTCCTGCATCCCTCATTTTGAGCCATCTCGACTTGTAGAACAATGGCTGATGCATGGGGGCTCGATCAGAGCACGGACGAGCCTCTGTAGTAATGAATCTGCTGAATGACAATTTTTCTACAACATTCCTGCAAGACTCAGCCGTTCATATCGTAATGCTGCTGTGGTTGTTGTTTTTTTTCCCCAGCAAACATTCATTTAGACAATAATGAGCCAGTGTCCAAACATCACTGAATTCTTTGCTCGTATTCAGAGACATCTGATTATGGATGTGCCTGCCAACCAATCTGCCCGAGCGGCAAGTGGCAGGGCAATTATTTGCATGATCACACAGCCATTGTGTTGCATCCATCCACTAAGAAATTTAATTATAGTATGGTAAATTCTTTCACAGGAGGAGTGCGAAGACACTGACTGGCCCATCCGCTTTGGTCCGGTGCCTCAAGGCTTTCTCTTTGCTGACCATAAACAGCAAAATTACATCTAAAAGTCCCTGCAATTGTGCAATAACGGCCCCATGTGCTCCAAATGTGAAAGTCAGGCCAACATTTCTCACTTCAATTTGCTTGTATTATAGCATGGTATTACAGTTATGTCTTTTGCAATATAATGCAATAGCACAAACTGGTCAACATTTAATAAACTGATTCAGACTGATTCATCTCCGTTTCCCCCCGGGACGGTAAATATCGGCATCATTTACAGTGTACTGCTCTATAATGCAAACATAGTTAAATCCATTCAATGTGCAGAAATTGGCGCGCGTGCACACACACACACACACACACACACACACACACACACACACACACACACAACACACACACACACACACACACACACACACACACACACACACTCACACTTTATCATTACACTTCATCTTTATCAAGTGGACCAATGTTTATACGGTATGACAAATGCAAACGAGGAATATCCTTCCTCTAATGGCTCCGAGTCCGATGGCGTCTGTTCTGCTCATCTCAACTAAAATTTAATATCCACAAGATCTGCATTGCTATGGAAACAGGCCTCATGTTGAGAGCCCCCCTCCTGCCCTTCCTGTGCTGTCCCCAGGTCTTTATCGGGCGAGTACTGGAGGTGCACCTTGTTTTGCTCATTAAGAGTAAATGATTCCGTGAGGGCGTGATGAAGCCCACAGGCAGAGCGCGGCTGGTCTCGAGGGAGAGCGCCCTACACGTGGCACAATCTGCCACAGGACAACGCCCTCTCCCAGCCTGCTGCTGATATTAATTACGAATTGAAAACTACGGCTGTGCCTCCAACGCATTCCAGTCCAGCACAGAGGGGGGGTTGGGGGTGTTCATCAGAAGAAACAGAGAAGCCACAGATGTTACTCACACATTCTCATGGTGGTGGATGGCGCAGGAAGGAAGCGTACTCTCAGCAGCTTTGGTGTGAGGGTCTCTTATGGGATACTGTGTAAGTGGCTCTTACACAGTATATCCATTTCACACTTCTAACCATTTCTCAGTATGTGTTGGAGACACACTGGCAGTCTGCATTGTATTTTTTATAGGTTGATGTCATGTTTTGATGAGCAAAGAGCACATACATTCATACATTACATTTAGCGAATACTAGAACGGAATGGTCGGCCCAGTCAAATCCGGCGACCTCGGAACGGTCATAAATCCGACAGCCTCTGAACTGGTATCTTCGGCCAACAGAACCTACTCGGCCACGTTTGACGTCTCGGAGTTACCTAGACTTTTTCGATTCTGTCCGTATTGGACCGTAACTCGAACGGCGCTCAGTCGGGCTCAAGCGGACTTTGCAATGTTGAGCATGGCGACTCGCTCGCGGCTCGCTTGGCGGTGCCTCTCGTGGCTCAAGTCCGCTTCAGACGGCGCGCCTCCGTCATTTTATATGTTTTTGCCAAACTAGTTCCTAACTTAATATAAGGGGCTGTAGTCTGTTCTCACCAAGCGGGCCGAGTGTTCCGGCTCGCTGGTGCCGACTGTTCTCACCAAGCGGGCTGAGTGCATCACATCGCTGGTAGCGACTGTTCTCACCAAGCGGGCCGCTTGTACCAAGCGTTCCCGCGAAAAAATAAAAAAGGGTCAGACTACTAGGTTGTTATTCAGCGTTCTGGTTACCCATTTAGTAATTCATGGCTGATACTGCATTATATAACAACAATCAATGTTTTCAGAAATGAACAATCTTAATAAGCCTAAGCCACCATTTATTTTTCAAATCAAGCTCCCATCAGAATTATAATATAACATTATATTAAACCCGTTGGACCATTAGTCTTTTATTTCTAGAGCATTTTATGTTTTAATGGAAGTCTGTGCTCTAACAAGGAGAGGTTTCTGCTTTTCTTTTTTTGGATTCTGAGAGGAGCTTAATCTACCGTGACAACTTAAACAAACAACTGTTTGCAAACATCTCTGGCTAGTGAGTTTAGCTCTTGCTGTGTTGTGGCAGCTCCATGAAAAAAAATAATGCAGAGAAAAAAAAGCCCACAAATCCATTTCTTGTGTGTTGCTGATAGTCTGCAGTCAAGCTAACTGAGCAACCCGTCAAATGTCACAATAGCAACTCCTGTTGACTTGATGATATTCATGAATCTGTCGGGCGTGGCTCTTGCGTTGGATAGGGCATGTTTTTGTCTTTGCCTATTTTCGACCAAATGTGTCTTCTTTTGCATGGGTTTCTCACGGGAATCCACTTACTATTTGATGAGTCTAAAAGCACCTACATATGTTGCCTGTCTTCTAGGGTGCAGCCGCGGCTGGAACTCCCAAGGAAATTGTGAGGTTGGGGGAAGGTGGACCTCTTGAGAGGAGTTAGTGATCCACATCAGTAGACTACCGATCTGTTTAATAAAGGCTGACTTCACTGTGATGGATGCAGCTTTAAAAAGTGCACTGTTTGTCTAATGTGTGAGCTGATATACTGTGCAAATTGTATGGTATATATCCAACACATTGGATCATCTTGCCAGCTCTAAATAAGTAAGCTTTATGTTCAGCTAAATTAATCATCATACACGAACTACCATACTAACAAAATGTTCCAATTTTGCCAGACTGTATCATTACGTGTCATTCTTTGAAACAGCCCTTGAATTCAGCATTTGATAAATAAAACACATTGTTATTGGCTTTTGGTAACACAATCCATCTTAATTTTTGATGAAAGCCTATGGGCTGACTGGAATAGAGCTGCTAGCAGCAAACAGCCTGCATATTTACTTCCAGCTCATTTATTCTCATTATGCAGCCCTACAGACGTCAATGAGGGGATTTCTGCCCCACAGTGATACTCCACGGTACAGAAGGGGAGAGAGAGAGAGGGAGAGAGAGAGAGAGAGAGAGAGAGAGAGAGAGAGAGAGAGAGAGAGAGAGAGGGAGGGGGGAGAGAGAGAGAGAGAGAGAGATGAGAGATGGGGGAACACACACATCAGAAAAAACAAGGCGGAAGCAAGACGATAGGGGGGGCATTCATTCATGCACTGCCCATGAACTTTGACACCTTTGACAGAGGTACCCTCTGTTTTCAAACCCTACTTTGAGCGCACCAGCTCATTCTTTTCCTCTCACTCAGTCTCCATTGGAAATTTTGCATTCTCGGAAAACATAATGAGGCATTGCTGTGTCTAGTGGTGGTGGTGGTATACAGAGCATATGTTATGAAGCCATGTTGTGCGGTAACTTCTCTTAAATTATCAAGGTTCATGCACACCACATTATCACCCAAGAAATTACATTGGCCGACATGTTAAATATGTGTTAATTAATATATTGTAGCTGCAGTCATCCTCTTCTATTAGTTAGATTTGCAGTGTATAATTATACAGGTGGGCTGCTTTATGTTTTGGCCTGTAGGTCATACAATTAAAAAAAATGTTTCCCTGGATAATTGGATCATTGCAGTACCATTGAAGTACCACTGCCACTGCTTTCCATTGTGTCGCCATGGAATCAAGGTATGAGAGGTTACTATACATTTCTTAAAGTTGACGATTATTTACAGTATGTAAAATGAGTTCACAGGGACAATTGTGTTTGGTTAATTTAAACACCAGTATTTTCAGGAAAATAAGTTTCAGCTTCGGCTCTATCTCAGGTACTGCTAATACACACAGTTAGTAGAATCTTTCTTTTCTTTTCATTTTTTTTTACCTTTATGAAACTGAAATGAGGAATCGATGAGAACCACAATCGATAAATCTTCTATAGAAAGTTGGTCTTCTACAATAGCGTTGGAACCTTCTAGGATCCTGGTGCCCCTAAGGCCAGGTTGGGTTGCTTAAACAATCACATATCCCACAGAGGAGACACTTTGTTCAGGAAGGAGGCAGATGCTTTGGATGTCCAGGAAATCCAATTTAATTTGATGGAGCACACATACATTGTATGTGCCTCTTGAAAAGTGCCTGGTGGAAAATATCCGGTTACACTTATTGCTCAGTCAAGGGTATTATGTAACTCAGTTGGCGTGAACATAATGCCCTGAATCAGATTATTTGGATTCGAGTCATTTCTCTTTTCCATTCTTTGTGCTGAAGATGATGCCTTTTAGAGCATTAATTGGTGCCGGTGGGCAAAGAATCCTCCACAGCCAAGGAAGTTATTTGGAGTTAACAACAATTAAGGTTCTCCTATAAGGACCACTTTAGTTAAGCTTAATTTGAGCTCCCCCATGTAGAAATGTGGCGCCTCTGTGAATGACCAGAGCAAGATCAAACCCATCTCCTACATCATTTTTATTTGATTTGATCATCTTTATTTTGAACTTGCAGGTAAAAACTATAAAAACAAATAACAATGAAAGCCATAATATATTTTTTTAAATGAAATAAACCAAACAAAAAAATTCAAATTAAAAAAATGCGATCATTGATCATCCCCAACATGTTCAAAAAGGAGTAGGAAGAAGTAAAGACTTATTTACTCCTACCCCCTTCTTATTTAACATTCATAATCCATATAAACAATTACAAACAATTAAAGCAACATCTAAGTCAACAAATGGGGAAATGTAAACAAAGCATACCCTCCAGCCCCATCATTTGATTTACTCATCATAGCCAATGGTTGCTGTAGCCATTTGTAGGTCAGGTGGGTGGAGGGGAAAATCAAAATTGTTTGATTTCAACTGAATCTTTATGTTGTAAATCATCACTGAGCTTTGAGCAGAATGCGCGTGACAGCACGTCCCCTGAAACTGGCGCCCATGCAGTTATATTGGACTGAGGTTAGAGATTAATTTGATTGCTACCTGACCTCCCCTCCACACACAGCAGACTGCAGAGCTCTAATGATGCTTCTCCTGTCAGAGGTGCTGAAATCACACACCCCCATAGGGACTAGGACTACAGCACATGGGCTTACATTATGTGATCACAGGAATTAACAACACTATCGATAGGCTATAGCTGATTTTTTTTTCCTTTCTTTTTTTTTTCCTTAACTGATTGATTATTTGTGGTTGTAGTAGACTTAACCACTTAAACCCCAGCATCCATATATTGTGGGGAAAGCTTTCGCAGGAAAATAGCAGATCGACAAGCTTACATTAAGCTTGTCGATCTGCTATTTTCAGCGACAGCTTTCCCCTCAATAACAGAAAACAGAAAAGATACTAGTATTGAGCCCTGAGGGACTCCACTCAACCATATGGGGTTTAAGTGGTTGAGAGTCACTCCTGAGTCCTGACCTAAATCAGAATGGTCACTCTGGGCGGATTCATTCACTAGAAAGAGGGAAAACTACAGCCATCTAACGTCAACAATGCATTTATTATAGTTTGATTTACACACATACGTCCAGTTCTATTTATTTCATTCACTTATATACCCCCCTCATTCATCAAATAGCATCCGTACGAGGGGAGTTTTCCTTCCATCCACTCCCTCCGCCTTTCCTTTGCAAAAAAACCTGCCTATTCTCTGTGCTCAGTGGAATAATGTCGCTGTCACTGAGGGTGTTTTAACCGGTCACCACGTTGGGAAGTTTGTGCGCCGTTTTTCTTGGTTGCCATGGTTTTGTAAAAGCTATTGACTGCGACAGGGTCCCTTTTCTCTGTAGCCTACGTCTTTGTGGAGGAAGAAGCCCTGGTACTTTTCTTTTTTTTACAGGGGGTGGGGGGGAGCAGAGCAATAGCATCCAGAGAGGGGAGGCATTCATTCTACTTTCATCCCACCACCACCAATTACATGCGAAGTGGAGCTTCCTCGCTTTCATCAAGCGGTGCTTGAATATTATACAACTTTTGCGAGAGCGATCGCCACACGAGTTGCTCCTATAAAAGGGTGAGTTATACTTTTCATTTATTGCTTTAATATGAAGTGTTTTGATTTGTTGCTGTTTTTTTGTTGTTGTTAACGACGACATGTGTGTGATTGCATGGTGGACTGCACTTGTTTCAACTTGGCTTCATGCCGCTTTCTACACATGATGCTGGAGCTCTGATCTGGAGCTTACAGGTAGAATATACTATAGCACAGTGGTTGGTTCTCAGACCTTTTCATGTCAAGGACCCCCACATTGATTATGTATTTGGTCGCGGACCCCCATCTGAAAAGGATTTGTACCAAGGACCCCCAGAAGACAAGATTTAGGTAAAAAAAATATCAAATGATTCAAAATTGTCCAAACATTTTCGATATTTAAAAAAAAATATCACTATTTTTGAATAGCCAACATATAAATGGATAACGTGGTTACAATGATTGTGATGCGTTAACTACTTTTGCTGGGGACCCCCTGGGAGTCCCCGGACCCCACTTTGAGAACCAATGCTATATATCCTACAGGCTAGGATGTGATTGTTAAAATCAAATGCAGGTAGAATCAGGGAGATAAATGGAAATTATTGTAAAAATTGCCGAGACTTTTAGAAGTGTGTCAGTGTATGGATATAAACTACCATGACGCACATCATCTATCTTGAATACATTATGAATACACAGGTATATATATATATATATATATATATATATATATATATATATATATATATATATATATATATATATATATATATATATATATATATATATATATAAATATAAATATATATAATATATATATATATATATATATATATATATATATATATATATATATATATATATATATATATATATATATTCAATTTCATTGTAAATGAATGACAGGTGGAGAGAGAGGGAGGGGGGAGGGAGAGAGAGAGGGAGAGAGAGGGAGGGAGAGAGAGAGAGTGAGGGAGAGAGAGAGAGAGAGAGAGAGAGAGAGAGAGAGAGAGAGCTAGGGAGGGAGGGAGGGAGGGAGAGAGAGAGGGGGAGGGAGGGAGAGAAAGAGAGAGAGAGAGAGAGAGAGCGAGAGGGAGGGAGAGGGAGAGAGAGAGAGAGAGAGAGAGAGAGAGAGAGAGAAAGGGGGGATTACTGCATTAACCCCAGCTGATGGATAAAACCTTGTTGAAACAATATTTCGGATTCAGAGGGAAATACTAGTAATTATCCAGAAGAACTACCCAGAGGCATATTTGGCACTACCAATAATACAACATTTCAGGGCCTTGTGGGTATCTTGATTAAGTAGATGAATAGAACAACATGAGTTTGTGTGTTTGTTTGTTTTTAAGGCTCCTGCTGAGTACAGAGCACTACATCCATTTAGCTTACATTGTCCATCTCCACCATGCTTTTCAGAAAATACAGAAGTGATCTGTTTTGAAAGTTTTGAGATAACAAATTCAATCCCACTTCCGAATTTCAGCTTGCTGTACATCTTCACCAAAACCCTCCTACAAAATGCATGTCATAAGAAAATGTGAGACTTTAAAGGTATAGTAGGCAACATTAAGCCTATATTTGAAAAATACCTCTATATATATATTTTGCATTTTTTCCCCTCTATCAGCCACTATATAATGATGCTGGGGTGTTTTCCTGCATTGAAAAACACTCCTCTTTCTGAAATCCGTATTTTCCCTACTATTTAGGTTACACATCCGGGTATCCGGTGCGTAAATTCACGCACGCATGTGCGCATCCGTGCGCGTCCGTGCCCGTGTGAACTTTTTACTTTCGGTTTTAAAATGCTCTCAAACTTCGTTTTTTTAGGCACATAATTTACTTTTCAAAAAGCGTTTGGATAGAATTTAGTTGTTTAACTTCATATATGTGGTCAATTTGTCATGAAAGAGCCTATTTAAAAATAAAAATTCGGAGAACCGGCAGGGGTGGGCAGTTCCTTGAATTGTATCCGTATAAAGCACCCTATATTCGGCATGGACGGTTTAGAAGCCTCCTTAACTCTATGGAAGTCCTCCCTGCGACACCCCCTGGTGGTCGGGGAAACGAACTGCAGGAGTTTTTTTCATTGTTTATCTCAGAATCGCCTACAATCCCTTTAATGAGAGAAATTAAAGGGATATTTGACTTTCAAAATCATTTTTGGTCATTTAATCTTCTACTCAGGATTTTGGGAACCCCCCAGACAGTTAAGTTGCTTGATTCAGTATTAAGATATTTGATATTCATTTTATCAGACACGCCCCCTTCCTATACCTTCCTAAACCCATTATAACTTCAAACTCCATTTTTTTTAATTTTTTTTTTACTTAAATGTTTTATCCCGCGATTTTTTGTAACCCATTTTTTTCACCCGGTGCCAATTTTCTAAGTGATCCTGGGCGCTACACCAGCCCTACACCAGCATTACACCCCACCAGTAGGGAGGCCAGGGCCGAGCTCATGCTTCCTTCAGGCATGAGAGCCAACTGACCTTCTTGTCACCTGACAGGGGGGAGTTTCCCTTGTTGGACGTAGCACGTGGAAGGAACACGTTATTCCAACCAGTTCCCTTCCCCTCCATCAGGCGCCCCGGCTGTCATGGGGGAGGCGGTATAGTGACCAGGATTACTACATGTTTTTGTGAGGGTATTAACTACCCTTGGAGACACGGGAGAACATGCAAACTCCACACAGAGTAGGCCCTTTCGCCAACCCCACCTAGGGTATGGGCGCTGATGACGCGGAGGAGAAGACACGCCCCCAGCGCCCACAGCGTCCCCGGCGGGAATCAAACCCAGGACCTTCTAGCTGTGAGGCGACAGCGCTACCGACTGCGCCACCGTGCCTCAAACTCCATTTTAACATGTTAGATTCATCAAAAACAACCGTCCTTGGTTCTGGTGACTCATCCTGTCCTCCTAATATGTGAGAGGGCCGTGTTTTTCTTTTTTCATTATTTTTTTTTTCATTTTCCCCGAAAAATTGAATATCAAGTGAATATCAAATATCTAAATACTGAATCAAGCAACTTAAAAACTGTCCGGGGTGCTCCCAAAAGCCTGAGTAGACACATTTAAGTCACATTTAAATCAGTAAATAGCCATTTTTGTTAATATAAAGTCCTAGTATTTGTATTTGATAAGGAGGTGTGTGGAACACTTTGTGTATACTGTAGTAGCTTCTGTTTACTTGATCCAATTTGCATACATAAATATAACCACATGAAATTCCCAGTTTGACATCGTGATTCCCTCAATATGAATAATTACGCTGCATGCAAATGTACCTCAATTTATGTACTCAAAATTCAAAGTGTTTTTCCTCTTCAGTGTTGTTTAGTGTCTCATGGCAGATAATATCTTTTGAGGAAACCCCAGTAAACAAGAATATCATTCATGCTTGTTAGGTTATAGTTAAGATTGTCATACAGTTCAAGATTCAAGATTCAACCAGGGAAACTCCCCCCTGTCAGGTGACAAGAAGGTCAATTGGCTCTCATGCATTGAAGGAGGCTCCCTAGGCTGGTGGGGGGAGTGTAGTGCCCAGGATCACTTAGCAAATTGGCACCGGGTGAAAAAAAAGGGTTACAAAATCGAGGGATAAAAAATATAAAAAAAAGATTCAAGATTCAAGATTGCTTTATTTGTCATTTGTTTTCCATCTGCAAGCAGTGCTAGAAAAATAAACTAAATTATGTTTCTCCCAGTAAGAGACTGCAGAATTCATAAAAGAATCAAAACAAACAGTGCAGAAACATACCCTATCGACCTGAATAAACATGATTCAGGTCGATAGGTCCCAGTGCCTTGTTGCTGTAAAGCACTTGAGTAATCTTCTGTTTGTTATTGTTATTGTTAAAACACTTGAACCCTAGCATCCCTGGGCGGAACCTTTGCCGGAATTAGCCGATCTACAAGGTCACAACTTGTCATGTTGCAACACGTTGTGAGCATGTAGATGATGTATGTAGATTGACCATTTTTGCTGAAGAGATTTGGTGTAGAAGGCGAAAAAGAGCGGACCAAGTACAGATCAACTTTACAAAGCAAAGAGGTTTACAAAGTCATACTGTGTAACTTTTACGATTAAACAAAAGTTATTTTTGATCAAATCTTTTCACAATAGCCATTTCACATACAATGTGTTTTTGAAAACTTCTCTAAACACTGTTAAACACTATTTCTATTCAGAAGTGTCTGCCCCCAACACGCATGCCAAAATGTTGAGAAATATACCAGAAATTTATTTATTTATGTATTTTAATGTTAATAAATACCGTTTCTGATGTGTTGTTGCGTTCCAAAAAATACTTATATACCTAAGACCCCTCAGCATTCCTTTTGAACGGTACTTCCATATAGATAAACGCTGTAATAACAACGGAGCTACAAAAGGTGTCACCTATAGACTACTAAAATGAACTGTTACACAGTATGACTTGAAGTGGTTCATGTAGGTACTACAGCGTGCAAAGTATATATAGAATAAATGTGTGTAGACTGAATTATCACAGCCCATCAGGTAAGCGAACTCAATAATTTCTAGGCCAAATACAGTCTCTAATGGCACTTGTCATCATGCATGCTCCCCCAAGCCTCTCTCAGTATTCAGGGCAGTGGTGCTTTGTGTCCAGAAGTAGGTCGAATGCTTCTCACCAAATGATTTGAACAAGGGCCAGTAATTGGACAAGCAAAGTGTCCACCATCTCCCAGCAGGTCCACGTTAGCCAGCTTCTCACCACTTAGCATGCAGCTCCAACCTGACTCATTTCATGGAGCTTTTCCTCCCTTTTACTAGTTGGACAGCAAAATGTGTAGGCTAAATAGGAGTTTGTAAGGACGGGCACATTGATCATAATTTGGTGGATGGTATCAGGGCACGGTCGACTCAGTTGGCTATAAGCCCTAGAAGTTTACCCTAAAGGGGCCTGGCCTTACAATCTGTCCGTGTGATCCTCAAACTTTTTCGTGCCAAGGACCCCCAAATTACTATCTATTTGGTTGTGGACCCCCATCTGAAAATGTTTTGTGCCAGGTACCCAGCCAGAAGAGAATATTTGTGTTAAAAAAATGCAAAATGAAAAAAACACTTCTTTAAATTTTTTAAATTGTTCAAAAATGTTCAAAAATAGCAGATGTACAACTGTGAGCTTGTAGATCTGCTATTTTTAAATTGCCATGGTATCCAATTTTGCTGTGGACCCCCTACATACAAAGTGAGAAAAGAAAAGTCTGCCGAACAGAGCGAATCAGTCTGGATTCCAGGCTAGAAGCATACAGCTCTGGCATCTATAGAACACACACTCACTTTATAGCGTCAGTGATGCTTACGCAATCTGTTTCTCATTCACACAAACTGACTAGAATCCAGCCAGTCACATGGTATATGGGCACAGGAACACCTGTGCCCATACCTTTAAAGGTATCATTTCATTTCTGTGCAAATGTAACACACTCACAATACCTTTTGATGGGCTTTGAAGATATGATAGATTGAAGCAGGCAGTGATTGTCCGTTGCACCTGTCCAGGTCTGGGCGTGTTTGTGTTGTGACAGATGTGTGGGGGTGTGTGTGTTGCACATTGAACTGAGAGAGAGGGTGGGTGGAGAGAGACACAGTAGGAGAGGAGAGAAGCAGATGCCTCATTCTCTGTAGCCTCACAGAGAATTATAATGCCAGTGCAGGTAGCGGATGAATTAAGATTCAGCATGCAACGGCACTACACCTTTCAGAACTAGGCTGATTTAGGAACATAATTTTCGGATGCATTCCTGGCAATATTTGTACTTGCTCTCTCTCTCTCTTACGGATGTGCGTTCAACCTAGGAACAGTACATTGTTGTAGAGCAGTAGAATGTGTCTTCATACAGGGGGGGGGGGGGGTCGTATGGAATTCAGAGTATCAGACTTTGTGATTAAAAATACACATCAAATTCCTGAGTGTTGGTCTATCTCTTAGAGCAGGGGTCTTCAACGTTTTCAGCCCAAGGACCCCCTAGCTGAGAGAGAGATGAAGCAGGGACCCCCTCTATATTGTATTAAATTGTGTTTCAGATTCAACTTTTTTTGTTTACGTGGTCTGCTCTTTTTTCCCTCTACGCCGGTAGCTCTTTGCCAAAAATAGCCGATCTACAAGCTCACAACGCCTCGCAGCGCGAGGCGTTGTGAGCTTGTAGATCGGCTATTTTTGGCTAATGTTCTCCTCAGAAAAGGGATGCTAGGGTTGAAGTGGTTAAGGTAAAAAAAAAAAACCTAGGGGTCCCGGACCCCCTGTTGAAGACCCCTGTCTTAGAGAGTTAAAAAAAATACTATTTCTCTTACTCTCTCAGAGTTAGGCTAAATCCACACTCAGGCTTTTCCCTCATATACAGTACAGTAGGTTGGCAAATACTGTATAGGAAGCGGGCATGAATTGCCTATTCATTCATAATTCCTATCCCTGCCATCTAGAACACGCTGCAGGTGGCGATGCATAACAAAGGCCCGCTTATGAGTCTGCTGCGCTGCGACTGAGTGAGCAATTACACTGATCCTCAGACGCAGAGTGTAACCGTAAAAACATAAACCCTGATTATTGTGAAGCGTTGTGCCGACGATACCTGGTTGTTGTCGAGACAGTGGACTGTGTTTCAAGGAGAAAGCCTTAGCATGACAGACACAGTGGGGAGGTGTGGAGTGGAGCTTTAGCACCATACCCAGGGCTAATTGAAGTTCAGCGCCAGGCTTTAGCTCTTTAAGACCGGGAGCGCATCTGTGTGCATAATTTTTAGATTTCTTTGGCTATTAAAAAATAGCAGATATACAAGCTCAT
Organism: Gymnoscopelus braueri; assembly: GCF_963280865.1. Lineage (NCBI taxonomy): Eukaryota > Metazoa > Chordata > Actinopteri > Myctophiformes > Myctophidae > Gymnoscopelus > Gymnoscopelus braueri. Next base: position 19,348,529 of record NC_137612.1, read on the forward strand.
AGCGTGTGGATCTGCTATTTTTGAAAAATCATGAAAAGTTTTGCAAACATGTTTTGGGCGGACATTTGTAACTCAAATCTTTGCTTCTGGGGGTTCCTGGAACAAAATATTTCACAAATGTTCGCTTAAAAAAATATATAATCCAAGATTTTGCCACAAATTTTCACGATAAAAAAAAAAAAGCAGATCTACAAGCTCATAGCGCGGCACCGAGTGCCGCACTATGAGCTTGTATATCTGCTATTTTTGAATAGCCAAAGAAATCTAAAAATGACTGCAGATGCGTTCCCGGTCTTAATGGGTTAACAGCACAAGCAATTACACTGACAAGTTCTGCTCCCATGCAGCGCTGCAGGCAGTGTTGAGAGTTGCCGCGGCGCACTACCTGAGCCCTCCTCTTTCATGTTTACTGCCATTGACAGGCAGAAAGGTACGGTCTCGCCCTGTATGTCAGGGAAATGTGTTTGGTTACATGAAATATTCATTTATCTTCACCATCGAGCCTGCTCTATGGTGATGTGCATATTTATCTCTTTTTTTCCCTTTACGATAGCCTGATCAGCTCAGGGGAGAGATAGGGGGAGTGCTGGGAATTATTATGCCCTCCATATAGCCTAGTCTTGGGGGGATGGGGAAGGGGGGGGGGGGGGTTGAGATGTAATGATAAGAGGTTCTGATCACGGGGAGAAAGCACGTTCGTTTCTTATTTAACAGGCCACTGCATCATTGGGGCTGGTGGGTGAAGATGATCAATGGCTGCATGTGCTTCTCGGACAATTAATCTCGAAAGTTAATACTGAAGGACAAACCCGCAATGAGGTCAATGTTATCTCCCACGTTCAGGGGTTCCTTTCCCAGTGGGAGGTGGGGAGGAGGTCAGCCTGACACACCGGTGAGGTACCGCGCACACTTCCCCGCCTAAAGCTATGGATTGGCCTATCGTTCTCCTTTTCTCTCTCTCTCTCTGCACTCTCACATGACCAAAAGGATTCAACTGGAGCCCAGTCCCAGAACGCTGCACATTTAACCATATCCTACAGATTGTTACTTGCTTGTGGCAATGGAGCTTACAAGCTTGTGATGTTTAGCGCTGTCGTGTGTTTACAAGCCATTATTCAGAGAAAAATGCTGGTTATTATGTTCAAGCAGCAACATCCACACATCTTCCATTCTGTATATTTTGTTTCCTCTGCCCTAGGCTATATGTGAACGGTGCTTTCATGATTCTACTGGTTTCATGGTACAGCGTTCACCGGAACAGAGAATGAATTGAAACGTTATTCCACCTCATGTGGAGCCGGAATCGTTTTCATCTTTATAATTATTGCATTTTGGTCACATGAAAATTACAGCAAACAAGCACAAAAAAATTTGGCAGACATCTTACAGTAGGTCAACATACAACCATATGAGATTAAAGCGGATATTACAACCATATTGTTCTATCCCTTGCACGCATGCCTACACTTATAGCACCTTTGCTGCATTATAGTGTGAATAAGAGCGAATTATTACTACAATTCCTCAGTGAAAAGGGGCAACATGGCCTCCAAGGTGCAACAAACATGACAGCCTTGCCTTATTGAGAAAGGAGTTATAACCCTGAATTAAAGTCGGCAGAATGTAGGCACCATTTCCATTTCAATTGCCGGGCGCAATTCGAGATAACTCATGCATATAGAGGTAACATGAACAAAGAGTATAGACATAAAAGTGACAAATGTAAAGAATAGAGCCGGGGACCACAGTATCCTTGGCTTTGTGTCCCCATGAAGGGTATTGTGTGTGGCTGCATGGGTAAGGTTACAAGGGGACCCTGGGGACACGGAGGCGAAGGGCAGCGAGGATGGTAGGAAGGACACACATGACAGGCAGAGGACACATAGGACACGAGGTAGAATCGGAGCTATTCTGGTGCATTCTGGTAATTTGGTTTGGTATCTCTTACCCATTGCCATGCAGATGTGGTATTACGCTGTATGAGATGCCAATGCTTTAAAACAAAAGTTTATATGGGAGGTTTGAGGGGAAAAGAGTTTCAACTAAAATAATTATGTATTTGCTAACTCTAGAACTCTTTATTTATATTATTCAATTTATATTGAATAATCACAAGACAAAAAACCTCACATCAATTCTTTTTTCAGTTGAAAATATCTTATTTTTGATGAGTGAAAGGGTTGTGTGAAGTATAGCCTTACTCTTCTGTGATGGTAATATGTGCCATATTACACTATAAGAGCAGTTATTGACTCATGAAACTGTAACACATAACATACCACAAACAACATTGCGTACCATAATTGCTGTAATTAGTGCAAAAAAAATATGAATGGTACATATGCTTCCAGCTAATCATGGAGCCACTACTTGACTGGAGCCCATAAAATCAACTGTCACTCTTCCTCTATTTTGCATGATAAAATATGCCTCTAAAATAACTCATGCAGTTGCTGTAGAAGTCAATGCTACCTGCGCGCATGTGTGTGTGCGTGTGCGTGTGCGTGTGCGTGTGCGTGTGCGTGTGCGTGTGCGTGTGCGTGCGTGCGTGTGTGTGTGTGTGTGTGTGTGTGTGTGTGTGTGTGTGTGTGTGTGTGTGTGTGTGTGTGTATGTGTGTGTGTGTGTGTGTGTGTGTGTGTGTGGTGTGCGTGCGTGCGCGTGCGTGCTCACGCGTGCACTTGTGTGTGTGTGAATGCGTGCAGGTGTGCATGTGCGTGGGTGGTTGAGTATACTGCAGTGTGAGGGCACTGTCGTTCTCTTTTCCAGGCCATCCCCTGGGACCTCATTACTCTGCGTCGAGCCCCGTTGGGTGCTGTAAAGTGGACGGCTGGGAGTCCCAGCCAGTGGAACTCCATGTATGTTGATTGTGTGTGAACATGCCAGCTCGGCGTATGCTCTGCATAGCAAGAGCCTGTTTACCGGCCTGACCAGGCCGGGAGTCAAACACAGTGCTATCCTCCAAATGGAGGATTAGAGAGCACAGATCTGGCGTGATTAGAATCATGAAACAAGGAGGACCTTGCACAGTGGTCAATTTGCAAAGTGCACTAGCACATGAGTAAGACCTATCAGTCAACTAATCCTCCTTTTATGTTTTATGTATAGCTAATTGCAAGGACTCATTTCATCCCCTGGCAGGCATTAGCATTTGATGAAAGTAACTGGTGAATGTGCCGATGAGAGAAATTTCCTAATCACTTATCTAAGAGGTTGCAGGGGTTTTGTTCATTACATTAGATTAAGAGTAGTAACTCATTACTGATGTTTCATTCTTGTCTCAAGCCATGAATTAGATCTTCAGAGTTTGCAGCACTTACAGTAAGAACAATTACGGACCATTAGATAAAAGCATCAGCAATCACGACATTATTTTGATATCATTGTTATAGTAGTGTATCTCAGCTACATCTGCAATAACTTCATGTTGAAAAGATTTCGGAATATTTAATTGGTCCGTCTGCATACAGGCAGTCTGCTGTATAGCCAGAGCTCAGCAAGTCTATTTCTTAATATTCTCACCACAGACAGAGTAAATGTTCAGTTAAACGACTATACCAAACTGGTAAGAATCCAGAAATATTCATCAATTTGGGTGAGCTGAATTGCCCGTTTCTATCAATGGTATCCATGGACCACCTGCGGAGAGCCTGAGACCTTTTGACCTCATTACATGACAATATTTTGATATCATTGTTATAGTAGTGTATCTCAGCTATGTCTGCAATAACTTAATGTGAAAAGATCTCTGAAAGTTTCATTGGTCCATCTGCATACAGGCAGTCTGCTGTGTAGCCAGAGCTCAGAAAGTCTATTTCTTAATATTCTCACCACAGACAGAGTAAATGTTCAGTTAAACAACTATACCCCTAAACTTTGGAATGCTCCACAAGTTTTTACGAGATGCAGCCTCTGTAGACATTTTTAAGAACTACCTTAAAACACTACTATTTGAATAGGCGTTTGTTGATGGTACATGACTTTATTTTCCATGCTTGTGTAACAACATGGAAAACAGTCCTGCTTGAGATAAATTGCACAGCCTTTTTCTGCTTTAATACCCTGCTTTGTTTTTTCACTGTATGTATGTAAAGCACTTTGTGAGATCTCTCTGTGAGAGGTGCTATATAAACAAAATGTACTTGCTTATTTACTTACTTAATTACCAAACTGGTAAGAATCCAGAAATATTCGTCAACTTGGGTGAGCTGAATTGCCCGTTTCTATCAATGGTATCCATGGACCACCTGCGGAGAGCCCGAGACCTTTTGACCTCATTATTTTTCCAACACCAGAGTTTTGGGCAGAAACCAAAACTCCTTGTGGAATACATTTTATGGCCACAAATTGGTTGTAAGTGATCCCACCTCATAACACATTCTGAGGTTTACAAGTGAATTCCAGCAAGTACCAGGGGAGTGGTTCCGTGAGTGAAGTGAGGCCGGGTTTGTCACAAGGTCTCTCTCTGGCTATTATGGAATCAAAGCTCAAAGAATAATACGTAGTTTGACACAAAATTGCGGAACCTTTTTTTTTTCTTTCTTTTTTTTAACCACAACATTTCTCATACCAGCACTAGTCTCGCGTAGCCAGAAAACTATTCCACAATCTCTGAATGCTAAATAGAGTTTGGAACTACACCCCCTGAAAGCAAAGAAAGGAAGCTGTCATTGTTCTGTTCCCGGAGATACATTTTTAAAATATCCTTGAAATATACTCTTGCTATGCTTCGATTAATTAGATGTACAGTAGGACACATTTACGCGACTGCAAAGATGAAATGGAAGCGGGAAGGGGGCGGGGCATTCGCTTTACCCCCGGTAGTATAACGGAAGCATTTGAAAATTGTGGGAGTCAACAGTCTGGCTTGAGAGACTACTATACCAGCGCACAGGAAGACAGACGTGGCGATACAGCGTTAAATTGCATTAGCTAATAGCTAATCAGTGCAATGCAGAATTGCTTGATCATTGCACTCATTTGACTACTGGAGTAATCTTAAGCTAATTTAGAGTCCACTGCTCATTATAGATTGTCTAGCAATTTACTGCACTAGCCTAGAATGGTTTCCCTGTTTAGGCAGTAACTTACCAACTCTAATTTAATTGGTATGGAACTTGTTCCTCTTTTGTGGAATATTACTACTTAAGTAAACAGTGTACAATAGCTACAATATTGTATTATGTTATTTCCTTTCATGGTTAGTTACCACAAGCTGTCATGGTTTTAAAGGTAATTGTCTGAAAATAACATCAGTTATTTGTTTACAGAGACAGCTTAGGGGGGTTTCCCCTCGGCAATAGTCCCAAGAGAGGGAGATAGTATTGAATTGTTGGACGAGTGTTTCTTTGCAGCAGACATACAAAGGATACAGTGGTTTAAAGGAGGGAACTTATTCAATCCAAAAAATAAGAGAATCTCTCATAAAGAGTGGCTTAAGAAAAAAACTGTGAAATTGGTCTGTCACAGAAAACAATGCATGATGAACAACGCAATGCTAATGTTTAGAAAAGAAACATTTGGTAGTCTTACAGTAGATTCAGCCTGAGACTCCATTGAACAAAACATGAAGCAAAAACTATATATTTTTTTAAAGAATACTAGATGCTTTAAAACAAAAATATAGACAATCCAAAAGTAGAATCATAGATCTATTATCAATTATCAATCAATCGATGTGTAACATGTGCAAATGTGTAATACATTTATTTTTTGTCAATGGTGGCATTAACCCCTAGAACCGTACAACATGCTTCAGTGGTCAATGGCTATGTTATTTACGCCATAATATTTTCAAAACATTTTTCACAGGGCGTCTGTGTAATTTGTTCCAGACTAGTGTAGGAATTTGGAGGAAAGAAAACTAGATTAGTAGAGAGTCAATTACATAAATACCTTTTCATGGTGCGTTTTAAGTTTTATATTTTCAAATTAGATATAAGAAACATTGGACATCATACAAAATGAAACACAGTGCAGACATTCCTTTTGGCCACTGTTTGTAAATGGTGATAATGAAGTTTTATTGGTTTGTATTGTTTGAGAATATGTTCATTTCACGTATGAGATTTTTTTATAGTAATATATCTACAAAGCAGTTTTGCTTCACAGTACCTGGAAAATAATTGACGTACATATGTTTTCCTTGTCTGTCTTTTCCTTGTCTGTAGGTAAAAAGGCTATGTGCTGTTCAATGTGAGTGCTTTTACCTTTTTTGAAATGGCGTAATGGCTTGAGGCAATAGCTTTGAGAAACAAAAGAAAAACAATCGATAAGAGTTGATCTCAAAGAAATCCCGTTTGGCTATCTGAGGCTTCAGGCCTGGGAATGCCCCCATTAGTCATTGGGTGAGGCCGACTGTGTTGGATTGGATGGATGAACGCTTCTCTGTGTCAATCCACTGACCCTGCCAGTTTCCTGTGGTGTCTCTCAAAGAGATGACAGTGTGCCTCTGGTAATGGTGACACTGTGAGTCACAGCTAACATCCAGCACCACAGCTCATCAGATACTGCAGCCTTTATGACAGTTTGTTTGCAGTTTTTCTATTACGCTGACATTTAACAGTTGTGATGTTATTTTAATAATTGCTTGGCATTTAGCATATGCAAATGAGATGTGCTTCAGTCAGTGCCTTTCAGTTTTTATCCACATACTGTGGTTAGCCAGAGAGTTTGTCTCACAAATTGTCTCAATAATGGATGTACTGTAATACTCATCAGTCACCCTCATAATGTTTTTTTTTGCCATGACTGGATTTTAGTTGAGACAAAAATATTTCTGTGAACGCGGAAAATCCACCATATTAGGTAGCAGAGTGTCTCAGAGCCAGTGTTGCCAGATTCTGTGAGAGAAACAAGCAACCAGGTCTAGGAAAACCAGCCCAAAAGAAGCGACTATGGGCCACATGAGCACTTTAACATGTACATCAGCTATTTGAAAATAGCAGATCTACAAGCTCACAACGCGTCGCATTGTGAGCTTGTAGATCGCCTATTTTCAAATAGAATCTTGCGGGGTAATTATAATAAGCAGATCTGGCAACCCTGCTCAGAGCCTCTGTCTGAAGACCCAAAGCCGTATATGGTCAAGGGGGGATTCCCTCTTTGGCTAGTGGTCAAGATGTTTGGCTTTAGTGACTCCATCATGCGGGAGACCCCGGTTTTAAACTCGGGTGTTACACATAGCCTAATTTATACATGGTTGTACATGATATCGAGCACCGAATATCGCAGGTCTTAAAGCTCACACTGTGTCGCAGTGTGATGCGTTGTGTGAGCTTGTAGATCTGTTATTTTCGACGCGAGACACCCCCATGCAATTAAGTATCAGGCAAGTCAGGCTTTATGGTGTTCTGATCTTCTCTATTGAGCAACTGGATCAACGAGTAATCTGTGAGGTAATGCACAGCAACATTATTGTGGAGCTTTGTATTGATGTTGTAAACATTCAATTTGTAAACTCGATGAACATTTTAGTGGGGGGGGGGGGGGGGGGGTTAGGGGGGGGGGGGGGGTTAGCTGCAACCAGGAAGTTGAGGTCAGAGAGTAGGAAGGAAATGCGGGCAATGCTTACACGTTGCAATTAGGCCTATGTGGTGTACACACTCTACTCTACCGGTGCGCCCCTTGGCATTGCTGTCGTGGTTCTTTGCAGGGGTCATGGTAATTTGGGAGGGCCATGTAGCTCTTATGATGACAGGTTGACACCGAGCTCAAGCGCCCCTTAAGGCAAGCATAATTGACAGCTCGAGCATTGAGAAGTGACAATCCTCTGACAACTGATGCATTAGCATTTGTCTTTTATCCTCTATTTCACCTGGAAAATATTTCAAGCCTGCTGTTTTCAAAATCATTTTACACCTCAGTAATCCCCTCCTAACTGCCACCGTCTCCAGCTGAGACACAGGCTGCGTCACAGGGGACAACACTTGATGACCCTCTCCAGTGTGTAGATGTCTGTAGAACAGGCCGTCTTAGTCTCGTGTCGCCATATGATGATCAGAGACCTCCGCCTGCTGATTCGCCTGGGGAAATCTAAATCCGGTGTATGGGCTTGAACGGCGGATAAAACCACTTATTATTTCATTTTTATTTTCCCAGTTGTTTCCATGCAGTTTTATCCCATTCATTCATTCATATCACCAGACATATAAGTAGGCAGAGTAATTTGATTGTCTGGCTACGTGAGACTAAGGCTACCGGGACCTTATCCACATAAACATGTTCCACTTGAGTCCCTAACTGATGCCCCCCAGCATGACTCAGTCTTTCTGCTGAACTGGCACCTTCTGCTGTTAAAGTTTAAGATAATAAAAATCTGCACAACAACATTGCTCTGAAAAGTGTTTTACTTAACACAGATAGCCTTCATCAGGTGAGATAAAGGCCATAACGTTTGGCCAAAACGCTCCGACACTATATCTATGTGTTCATTAAGGCCTGAGGTTCCGATTCTACAAATGTCTTCTTAATCCTAACAGTTTTTTGAAAAAACTTATGTTGCTATGTCAGTGGTTTTCAAACTTTTTAATGTCAAGGACCCCAAAATGTATATGTATTTGGCCGCGGACCCCCATCTCAAAATATTGTATTCCAGGGACCCCCAGAAGCAAAGTTTTGAGTTACAAATGCACAAAATTGTCTAGATTTTTCAAAAATAGCAGATCTACAAGCTCATAGCGTGGCACTCGGTGCCGCGCTATGAGCTTGTATATCTGCTATTTTTGAATAGCCAAAGTGTAAAATAATGCTTTTTAGCTCAAATCTAAAAATGACACAGATGTGTCCCATGTCTTAATGGGTTAAGTAAAACACTTTTAGTTGTGCATATTTGTATCATCTTAAACTGTTACTCCTCGTCCAGCACCAGAGACCAACTGGAGGTGCGCAACCTTCACGTTTGAACCTCTGCTGTTAAAACCTTTGGATCATATCCCTGAGCAAACCCCATGGTTCCCTGTTATCAACAGTAGCCTCTATAGCCATAGACGTCCCTGCCTCATCTTGTGGGTTACCAGTGCAAGCGAGGGCCACGGGAGGGTCCGCGGCGCTCCTCTTGTTCCATATCCAATGTCATTACACACTGAGGCCCTCTCAATACCCCCTTTGCTTTTTGTCTTTTCCTACCACCTGTGGTGCCGTGGGACTTGAGCTCGGATTGTAAGTTTGCCAGACACCCATTAACCCTGTGTTGTGTATTATCCCGACCATTTATGCCTGTACTGTATATGAAAAGAACATTGCTGGCAAATTCTTTCCTATTCATATCAAGACAGGCTGCCTTGTCTGGTGAACATGACATGGTTCATTGGCCTCGAAAAAAAACTTGAATTCACATTTTTCTTTCCTACACTCCTCTTTCCTTTACGTCCACTACACACGCACGCACGCACGCGCACACACACACACACACACACACACACACACGCACACACACACACGCACACACACACACACACCCCTGAGGTTCTGTTTGGGACAGATTTATTTCGGGGCTTGGCAGTGGGTTTGACGATTCACAGTTTGAAGTAAACAACTTGTAAGCCCCTCGTGCTCCACACGGCCAGAGTGGAAATAAATATCACCACAACAGTGAGTCTTCTGTCCAAGATGAAGCATGTTGGGCTATTCCGCGATTAAACAGAGGAAGATGAATGCACAGACCAGGGTCAAACAAAGTACAAGATTTGTTTCTGTATCTCGCTTACCCACTGCACTCCAAGGACATCGCTTGCTGCACCAAGAAGTGCCATTTTATACGATATATGTTATACAAGGGTGCCAGCTGGCTTTGCGGTCCAGGCGCATACCACATATAGGCTCTAATGCAGCCTGAGTGCCTGACAGCGTGTTGTGGGTTTGAATCCCTATCCCGACGACCTTTTCTGCGTGGCACTCACTGTCTCTCTCTCCCTGTTTCCTGTCAATCTCCACTGGTACTAAAGGCAGAAAAAAATGTATATATACAATATATATTGTATACAGTGGCATTTAACCACTTTTTTGGTCATTTTAATTTGAAGTTTCAGTCTGGAACAGCGTATCAACCAATCAGAAGGTCCCGTCCCCTCAGGCTATGGAACACTGGAATCTCACTCACTGCAGCTGCAGCAGTAGGCTAGTGTTTGTGTAGCCTGTTGCTCACTCTGGCCAAGGGAGAGAGAGAGGGCCAGTGTGAAGCATGTTTGTTACTACTTTGCTTATTTCTAACCTGCAATGTTTTCAGATACCTATTTTAGTGTGCTGATAAAGTTTAAAATGAATAATACACGTCTGGACGTCATCTTGAATGAGATTCAAAACGGAGTAGCCCTGTGCAGCTATGGGAATCACACAGGTGAATGAAATCAAGATTCATACGTATTCATAAGGGTCTTGCTATGTCATCATGCAGTACGTTTTCATTTGACAGGATGTACATTTTTGTATATAAGAATACACACAAACGAAAGTTTCCCCCCATTTTTTGGCATCTATTGTTTGATGTGTCCATATATTATGACCACAGATATGCTCTAAAACTGTATTTTTCATTTCACCACGTCTTTAAACCTGGCATCCCTATGTTGGGCTTGTCATTATAGGTGAAAAGTTTTTTTTTTAAATCACACATTTTCAAAATGTTTCAATATACTACTGTATATGTTTTTTTTTTACATTTAAAAGTAGCTACTTAGCCTGGCTCCATCCCCTGAATCGCTAGACACGCCCATAAAACAAAAACAGAGTCTGGTGACGCTGTCGAAGGCGGGGTTTTCTCTGTTGAAAATCTCACCGGCCCAATGGATGATCCAGTATGAACCAATAACCAAAGAGTCCCACTTTGGCCACGCCCCCATCAGAAAACGACCGCATTGAGAGGGCTTTCAGACTGTTAATAATGGAGTCAGTGAAACGAAATGAAATTTCAGGCTGAGTGTCAGGCTAGCAGCTACTGTGATAAAGGTTGTTTATTGAACAACTCTTATTTATTCCGCTATTGGCTGCTCTTGATACAGTAATCATCACAGGCATCCTGCCACCATAGTTGGGAGAAAAATATATGGAAACACATTGTATGAGCAATTATTATCCAATGGCAGAGATGGTATGAAAGTCAGTGTGTTAAGAGCAGATCTCTGGCTCAGGCAGTATGTCGTCAGACAGAGATGTGAGCATCTATGTGTTGTCAGTGGAGTCACGTCTACCTGTCTCCTGTCTCTTAAGCTGTGAAGCGGGGTCGATGGTGCGTAGCCCAACCAGCTCAGTACTAGCACGGCATGCTAAGAGGTGTTTGGTAGTGTGGGGACTGGGGAGGCAGTCCGTTATGGTTCTCGTCCAAGAAAGATCCCTCTGGGTTCAGAAATTAACTTGTTTTCTTCAAGAAGAGCATAAAAAGGGTGTCAAACTGTTTTCTACCCACAGAGTGACTGATGTCCAGGGTTCGATTTGCGGGGTGTGGCTGTTGGGATCCATGCCTCTTTGATATCCCCCTCTTCTCATTCAATGTTATATCGCCAGTGGGGTATGTTTTATCCCTGCTTCTGGACAGACTGAAATGTAGACTGTCTGATATGGTTCATATGTTTTTCACAATTTAATGGCGTAATATATATATATTCTTTTACCACATTAACCCTAGTGTCTTGTCCCCTACTTTGGCCAATTGTCAACATTTCTCAAAAGATTCTCAATTTCAATTTTTAAATTATAAAATCACCTAAATAGGAGATCTACAAGCTCACAACGCACTGTGATGCGACGCTTTGTGAGGTTGTAGATCAGTTACGTAGGCTATTTGTATATTCGTGTTAAGAAAAGGCCCTTTTTTTTACAAATCGAACCCTGCTGATGTGTGTCTGTGTTTCCTGCTACTGTGCTTGGAGCAAGCATGCAGCTCTGTCACTGTCAATACACAGCTGCTATGTTGAAGGCAGAGGTTGGGGACTACTCCAGTCCGATATTTGGAGCTGTTCAATCTGTGGATTCTTGATATATTCTAGCGGTTGTGCAGATAATAGTGTGTAGTAGATGCCTAGGCTTGTCAGCTGGCGTAAGATTCTACAGTAGATTCCCTCCACCACCTCCACATGACATTTCTTTGAAGAACATACATTAAAGTGCAAATTTCCTGGGGTTTTAACCTCGGTTCTATCGTTCATCTGAATGCACGCGTCACCCGGCAGAGAGCAGACACATTTTACATCGGCTAGTGGAGGTTTTTTGACAGGCTTGCGCTCTTGAGACGTGGAATGTTTCAGGACCTTTTATGTCCTTATCGCCATAGAAGGATAAGAATCCAGTTAAAATTGAGTGGGAATAGCCCTTTACATGAAACAAACCCACTCCTGCTGTTATTAACAAGACACATCAACCCGAGTACCCCCAGAAGGTCACATGACAACAACCATATAGGGAAGGTTTTCGTGGAAGCTGTGAGCACCACAGTGTAGTATTGTTTTTCCCCCCCAACCCCTGGCTTTTCAGTTCCTGATTGTTTGCCTTGTGGATGTAGTGAGACAGGACATCATCTTGAGCGGCTGGCTACTGATGGGGGGGGGGGGATCCTTGCCTGTTTGACCAGAGCTTAGTGTGCTCTGGTCTGCCTAGAATGCACACAGCCCATGCAGCAATCGCACAGCCCATCATCATTATGGCTGCGCCGCTGTCGACACTAATGGCCGATTCCTCTTTCTGCTGCCTCCGCACATTCTCAGAAGTCATCATGGAAGACCCGAGTGCGTGAAAACACGTGAATTAACCCATTAAGACCTCGAGAAGCATGTGTACTATAGCGCGGCGCCGAGTGCCGTGCTATACGAGCTTGTAGATCTGCTATTTTTGAGAAATCGTAAAAATGTGTGCAAATCTTTGAATACATTATTTTTCAAGCGAACATTTGGAACTCAAATCTTTGCTTCTGGGGGTCCCTGGAACAAAATATTTTGAGATGGGGGGTCCTTGGCCAAATACATAGACATTTTGGGGTCCTTGACATGAAAAAGTTTGAGAACCACTGACATAGTAACATATTTTTTTTCCCCAAAAAACTGTTTTAGAAGACATTCTAAAAACAGACATTTTGTAGACTCGGCCTCAGGTCTTAATGGGTTAACGGCGGTGTGACGAATTCACTCTTCTTCTTCCTGTTGTACAGGATGCGTCCCGTAACGTTTGCTACTAGGGCACCACCACCACCACCGCTATGATTGCATCAGCGTCACTCTCCCTCCCGCTTTGAACCACCCCCGCATCTTCAGACTCAGAGGAGGGCCAATTGGGGCTTTTGTCCTCGTTTATCTTCATTTAAGGGCTGGAAAAGACGGCGATGTTTACTGGTTTCAATATTGAGCAAAGGGGGGGTTGGGGGAGGAGGCGTAGACAGTGGAGGCAGTGTCAAGCTGGGGGGATGGGGCTCCTAGGCTAATGGAGGCGCTATATCCCTGGACTCCCCCTTATTGCGGTTTGAAATTTCAAAGTGCCATTACAAGCAGAAAATATTCCAGAGCATTTACATGTCTGCATAAGGACTTAGGACTACATACTAAAGTAAATGAAATATATATTACCCCATTGATCAAGAACGCTTGAGATTATATGCTTGAAAATCAATGCAGGGTCACGACTAAGACACTTTCATCAAGTTTGTTTTTCATTCCAATGCCTGAGATGGCGTCACTTTTTTTTTCTAATTACATGCTAAGCCAGACATAGTCTAGCCCCCTTTTGTTGTCTTTATGGTGCTGGTATGGATTTTCAGCTATCCAAATGAACTGTTTACTGAAGAGCCTGCAGTCCCTGGATTTAAGCACCCATTCCCCTCCTCCAAATGTACACTTCACAAATCAATACCCTTTCACAGTAATTTAACACTGTCCACCCCCGAGAACTTGAGGTCAATTCATTCTATGGTATACCGTCCATAGGTACTTATCAGATCAATGTTGCTCACCATTCTGCAGTTTACTGTTGTTGCCCCTGAAACGGCTTGTTGACTCATGTAAAGGAATGCCTATAATGCGGTTTGGTGTGACCTCGTATACGTTTATTTGGACTTTTATGAGATTTAAAGGCACAAGGACAAGGGGTTTTCTGTTGAATTCGGGTCCAATGAAGGATTTCACCTACCTGATGGTAGCATGATTAATTTTTAATGATGAATCTGATCCTTATTTGTAACATGGGGCATCATTAATAATGATTAGGCAATGGTTGTGTGCTGTCCTACCTGATGTAGATCATATTCCATGAGATCAATCCCTGTCTGTGCCTGTTCATGCAGAATGGAGGCTATGATCCCCATGGCTCTTGCGTGGTTTAATCACATAACATTTTATTTCCTGACCAGTGATCATGGGTAATCTCATTAGATACTCATCCAGATGTGTCACAGGAGCTGCATATGCTAAAAATGTCCTTGCATAAACTGGCAAAAGGGTACACAGTCACTTTTCCAATTTCTGCCCCAGAATGGTTCCTTAGATTTGCCTAATGGAGAAATGTTAGCATACCTACAGTATGTGTCCACATCAGTGACAATGATAAAGGCTAAATTAGTGGCAGACATAGAATAGGATTGAAGAATGGTTGGAAGTTAATCTAAGTGCCGCACTGCAAAATTGTAGATCTGCTATTTTTGAGAAGAAAAACAAATATATATATATATTTTTTAAATACATTTGAATAAAAAAATAAACTTAAATCTTCTCCTCTTGGGGTCCCCTCCACAAAACCTTTTCAGATGGGGGTCCTCTTGACAAATACATATCTTGACATGAAAAAGTTTGAGAACCACTGCTGTAGATGACACTCATCAGTATTCTCAGCCTGACCTTTATCCCCCTAAATCCAGTTCATATATCATCATTAATCTCTTCATAACAGTAATAAGACTGAACCATATGCCAGGGGACCTTATGCCAACATCATAATGGACCGTGTCCAAAGCTAAATGCATCAAGCCACTATTTACAACTGCCCCAAATGAAGGCATAATGTAGTTCACTTGCGTTTTAATCAATTCTGTTTTTCAATAACCTCATTCCTGATGGCTAGTAGGGCACTCCAACAATGTAGAGAGGGTCGCTGCTATCACACAGTGTGAAAGATGCCCCCTGCCCCCATGTTCATGCACATTGCATTGGTGCAGCTAGTATGCCTGCTGTTATTAAGCTTCAGGTAAATCTGAAGTATAATGTTCATGCATTAATGGCTAATGGCTAATTGTTTCATGTTTTATGGCTTTGAACACTAGAATCAAACACAGCCAAGAGATGGCTGTGAACTGGCCACAGATCCTGCTGTGAGCAGATCCTGCTGTGACCACCACAGCATGATGTCAAACCAGGGGTCAATCGAAGCCTTCGTTAATGGAGCTAACAGCAAAATGCTGTTTATTACCAACCTCTTAAAAAGCAATGAGAGAATCCATTAAGAACACTTTTATTCCTATAATGGCATTTCACTTCCTTTGGTGAGTGAAAAAAAGCTGCATGTCAGTGTGTCAGACTGAAGTGTAATATGTTATTGGGGCTTTCTGATGGGCGAATCTATTTTCTGCTGGGTGTGTAGTCGATTTGGTACTCTGCTAAATAGCTAGAAAAGGTCATGAATGCAGCACAAACCTCTTGATCATTGATTTATTCTATTTTACAGTTAACAATACACAGCAAAATCTTGAGTGTTATTTCAACTATTAGCGTTAAATGAATGCTAAGAATTTTCTAGTATACTTCTTCATTCAGATAGTGCCCTTCCTAATAGTGGACAAATGATGCATTAGTATTGACAGTGGTTGCCCACAAGCATGGAGAGGTTTTTTTTATGCAAAAGGAATTAAGCTAGGCTACCTTCACACTAATGTTCCATACAATGTTTGTGTTTTTTCTAAACATATTTGTGAGTGGAAGAGTACAAGTCTAATGTTTAAATTCATCTTTATGAGTAAATGTTATTAGTCGAGATAATAATGCATTACAATTTCTGTGGAAGTACAATAGTTAATCGAAGTTTTGGGAATCAAATGCACTTTTAAAAAAAAAGCGGGATATTTAATTAAACCCAACTTCTAACTGACAAACTTTCCCCTCTCACTATTCCAACTTTAATATGTCCAAAACAGAGCAATCCCTAAACCTCCTTTTAATGGCGTCTTTCAGGGAGGCACAGGAAGAGGAACAAACGCCTCTATTCAGTAGTGTCCAAAATGCTAATGCCTCCGGCTCTTAACCCTTTAAGGCCGGGAAGGAAACGCATGTGTGTCATTTTAAGGTTTCTTTGGCTATTCAAAAATAGCAGATATACAAGCGCCGCGCTATGAGCTTGTAGATCTGCTATTTTTAGAAAAATCGTGTCACTGGAACAAAATGTTTTTAGATGGGAGGGGGTCCGCGGACAAATACATTATTTTGGGGGTCCTTGACACAAAAAGTTTGAAAACCATTGATAATAATAATGAGCAACATAAATAAAAAATATTAATTAATTAATTAAAACTTTAGGAAAAAAATAATTTTAGGATTTACAAGACATTTGTAAAATGTTTAGTTTATTTTTTTGTGAATTTGTAAAAAGATTTGAGTTAAAAACTTTCGCTTTAAAAAAGTATACATATATTCAACCTAAAGATTTGCACACATTTTCACAATTAAAAAAATAAATAGCAGATCTACAAGCTCGTAGTGCCGCGCTACGAGCTTGTAGATCTGCTATTTTTATATAGCCAAAGAAATCTTAAAATGACACAGATGCGTTCCCGGTCTTAAAGGGTTAACACGTTTATAGGGGTTCCCATGTCACGACATGCCATAGT
>NC_137612.1:19365515-19623015 GCF_963280865.1 Gymnoscopelus braueri
TGTTGCTCTGGCCAACATTGGATTCAAAGAATTGAACGGAGGAAATAGGACTGACTGACCACCAGATTCTTGATAGCATAATTGGTGTTTAGATTGTTTTACACCCTGGGATTTAAATGAACACTGAGTATTTGACTGTGTACATCCAACATGAACATAGATAGAACAACAGGGTATAACAGCCTGACATCAATGTCCTTGTTCTATATATAAACGTATGGATATTGTCATGTCTCACTATTGATACAACACGAGAAGGGCATTTGTATTCATTATAACACAAGGCAGTATTCAGAGAGAATTCAAAGAATTGAACAGTTCAAAGCACTTCTATTTAGCAGTGAATGTTAATGAAGAATGTCAAGGGACTTAACCTATTTTGGTTTTGCCTTAAAGGGTTAGTTCAGATATTTTGAGTATTTTCTGTAGGAAATACTTACCATTAATGTAGTGGTTGCAAAGGTATTAATTGATTGCCCGAGTCCCGTGGTCAGAGTTATGGTCCGGTTCTGATGAATATGAAGTAGTTCCGGTAGATTAGTAGATTTGGTGGGGGCCGCTCATTAAAAATAAATTAATTTAAAAAAATAGCGTCATTTGTATTGTTGACCTATTTCTACCATATAGTGCAGGTTTTGTTCAATTTCGACCCCTCTGTCACATGGTACTAATGTTTGTGTCCAGAATCACTGCGCCGCGGCAGCCTACTCACACGCACAAAATATATGACACAAAAAATAGTACCATGTGACAGAAGGGTCGAAATTGAACAAAACCTGCTCTATATGGTAGAAATAGGTCAACAATACAAATGACGCAAGTTTTTTAAATTAATTTATTTTTAATGAGCGGCCCCCACCAAATCTACTAATCTACCGGAACTACTTCATATTCATCAGAACCGGACCATAACTCTGACCACAGGACTCGGGCAATCAATTAATACCTTTGCAACCACTACATTAATGGTAAGTATTTCCTACAGAAAATACTCAAAAAATCTGAACTAACCCTTTAATACCTACTGTCAAGTAACCTGTAAAAGCTGAACTGAGAGTAACTTTATTGCAATATCTGCGATTTTCCACATTGCAGTTACTTTTCTCCCTCAAACAAGAGCGAAGACATTGTATTAAATCTCTGTGTCAGATAGACGCTAGTTGTTATTCAGATGGTGTTTGCTTGTTCACAGGTGCTATGCTATTTATATAGTTGTTAGTTGTTCTGCCATTAAGCCTGACTTATACTTTGTTGTACAAGGGTGTCACATGCTGAAATCAGCCGATCTTCAAGCTCACAACACTTCACATCCGAGCTTGTAGATTTGCTATTTTCGGCACGAGCCACCGCCTTATGATGGAGCATAAATTAGGCATCAGATACTTTGCAGCACACACTTTCTTAGCATTAATTATGCGACCAATTACCCCTGTTATTTGTTGACAAAGGGGTCATGGTGCTTACTCTGATTCTGCACTTTGTTTGTCAGTCGCTGTGAGTGTGTGCTAAATACCTAAATTGCAAACTGTGCTTTAATTCTCCACAAATTGTGTAAAGGCTGTTGTTGACTGAACCACAGGAGTGGTTCAGTCAAATATTTGGATGTCTTACCATGATCAAATATATAGTAATGCAAATTTTTCCACAACAAACAAAACTTTTAGCCTACCTGTCCCTCTCTGATGAAACAATTGTCTCATATGAATAGCTTTTGATGCTATTGCTGAAGTTATTTTATTTTCCCCCTATGCATTTAGTTCACGTTTTTGCTTCTTGTCGGCACGCAGTGGTGGAAAAAGTACTCAACTTCTTTACTTAAGTAAAAGTACCAATACTGCAATATAAAAATACTCTGTTACAAGTAAAAGTCCAGAATTCAAAATGTACTTGAGTAAAAGTACAAAAGTATTGGCATAAAAATTTACTTAAAGTATCAAAAGTAAAAGTACTAAATATTTGAAAATAGCAGATCTACAAGCTCACAACGCGTCGCGATGCGACGCGTTGTGAGCTTGTAGATCGGCTATTTTCAAATAGCCTAGGTATAAAATAGGGCTAAAGTGGTTAATGTGCGTTTCATTATATCATAATTTATATCTGAAAAGTAACTAGTAACTAAAGTTTTCAAATAAATGTAGTGGAGTAAAAGTACAATATTTGCCTCTGAGATGTAGTGGAGAAGAAGTAAAAGTATTGGAAATTGGAAATACTCAAGTAAAGTACAAATACCTCAAAATTTTACTTAAGTACAGTACTTGAGTAAATGTACTTAGTTACTTTACACCACTGTCGGCACGTAAATGTAAAGATACGTTAAGATTTCAAGTACTGTGCTCAAGTCAAGACTGGCTCATGAACCTTTCTTTTTTTTAGCTGTTTGCTTTGAGATGACCTGTTTCGTAGCTCACAATGCCCTGTGCTCCATCGTCAGTTAACCTGATTATGCAGCTGCTCTGTGCTCTCTCAGTCAACATGTGGAGCTAGTTGGGAGGTCAGCTGTTGGGCTCCCCGGAGTCCCCTCTGGTCAACTTGCTACTGGAATTAATCCCAAACTAAAGCTCTCTGCCATAAACTAAATACACTGCAGAGACTTGAAGTATCAAGTGTTAAAAAAAATGAATACAAAACCAATATACCTTTCCCTCTCAGAGCCCAACTGGCTTTACAGATGGTATATCACGACTAATGGTTTTTATCTCAATTTCCTCCTCTCATCGTGACCTGTGCAAGTTTCGATTTTATGATTAAAGGAAATTAGATTGTAAGCCACTTAGTGCAGATTCTGTGCCACAGCAAAGCAGCTAAATGCTTTTACTTCATCAGTTCTGTCTAACATGTACTCAGAACCCGAACGCATCAGCTTCCTTTGGCCCTAACCACTTGATACCCCTTGAGGGCTCAGTTAACTACCTCTTTGCTCATTTGAACGCCACCACTTCATACCTCTTATATCTCCTCCTCCGACCGCTTAATCATTTCAATGGCACATATCAAAGAAACTTTATTGCATATTCCTCATCTCACCATACAGTGCACATTAAAATCTTCAGCATTAAATTAACTCTGACAGGATTCAAATGGAACACAATTTGTACAAACAAAATGTTCACACGTTAAATTGTGTTAAACAATTAGATTAATTCCCCATGTGGGAAACATATGGCAGACAGGGCAACTCTGGGACTTTTTGTGCAACAAACTGCAAACATTCTCCCACAGTGAAAACACAAAGCAATATTATTCTCTATTCAGGCGGGGCTTTTGATGTGAGCCTGACAAAGGCACCACTCTAAAAGCCCTTTTCACTGGATTCTTTAATGCCCCGTCTGTCCTTTCAAGTTGCTAAAAGATAACTTTCCTGGTGAGCCTAATGTTTCAGAGTGAAGCAGACATTTGTTTCATTTGTTCAAGAAAACCTTTCAAGTGGCACCAGCTATCAGAAACTCAGAGATGTTTAAGGACGTGACTTTAGTGACAGCCTACACTACACTGATATTTGATAGATATTCTGAAAACATAATTATGTTATTTGATTTATTAATACAATGTGCTGTTTGTTGCTGAATATTTGGTGGTAGGGGGTTTCCAGGTAAGACCACACTACTATAATACTTCCTTTAATGCCTAATTGGTTGCCATCTGATGTTTGGAATGCAGCTATTAATATATTCATGTATAAGGCTTAATAGATACTGTTCTTTAGATCACATCTAAGCCGAATGAAACTAAATCACACTACTTTTTAGGGCTTCAGTGCACCAGATGTAGGGCTGGGCAATATGACTTCAAATTAATATCACAACTATTTCAAACTTTTGCCTCTGTTATGATTAATGAACTTTTTATGTTTTAAGTAGCATATCTACCTCACAACGCGTTGCAATGGGAGGCTTTGTAAATGGTGCATTTTGATAGCGCTTTTATACAAATCGCTTTACATAGATTGTGCATTACATTGCACATTCATACACCGATGGCGGAGGAAACCATGCAAGGCACCAACCAGCTCATCGGGAGCGATTAGGGGTTCAGCGTCTTGCTGAAGGACACTTCGACACTTCGGAGCCCGGGATCGAACCGGAAAGCTTGAGGTTACCATCCGGCGGCTCTATCGCGGCCACTCTACCCCTGAGCAACCGCCGCCGTTGTGAATGTGTAGATCGGCTACTTTGACTATTTTTGCACGCCACCATTGTACAGTGAAGTACTGTACAATACAGGGCTTAATCAGACTAATTGATTTAGTTGATACAAAATCTATTCAAATTTCTTCTTGTCAATTCGTAGATTTACAGTATATAAGAAATACAAAAACATGATAAAAAAAAAAAACTGCTTCTCGGAACATCTCGATTAATCAATGAACTTACTGTACATGAGTAAGATTAAGTCGGTTGGAGGTCCTAAATTCCGGTTTTGATATATTTTCGGTTAATTGCCCAGCCCTAACCAGATGTATTCAGGTAGCTGGTGATTTATGCACGTCCATCCATTTCCTTGGTATCCTGTAACTTCTTACTAGATCCAGTGGTTCCATTGATTCGGAAGATGCAAAGTGCTTGATACAGACCATGGAGGCATCGTGTTTCTTCAACAGGACCCTACAGACATAGTTTTTATTGCTATTGGTCTTAAGTTTCACGAGGCACTGCCCTAAGAGTTTGCCACGTTCTACTTGATATTCCCCTGGAATACGCAGAGGTTGAAAAATATAACGAGACGTTGATAAAAGCAATCCATCAGCTGAAGCCTAAAGGGACATTTGCATAGTAATGCAGTTTCCTGCTGTACTTTATAGGATTGCGCCTGTGGGCTACTGCACCTGACGTAGCCTAATTGGCTATCAGGGAACAGGTACTGACTGAGAACAAAACGCAGTGTCTTTCCCACCACTGTAGGCCATCTCTCTGTGGCCATCAGTAAGGAAAATGCATACATTATGATATTGTTTCATCCTTCAAGCCTTCACAAAATCATACAATTAAGGCAAAAACATTAGGAAATGCACGTATTTAGTAAGGCTAAATAGAATGATTAAATCCCAGGGACCATGCCTGAATGACCTGTCATGGTTCTTTTTTTTTGAGTGCTCAGTGCATGACCGTGAGGATGAAGCTTGAATGATTCTGCAGCAGACCTAGAAACATGGCCTCCCCATACCACACTCACACACACACACACACACACACACACACACACACACACACACACACACACACACACACACACACACACACACACACACACACACACACACACACACACACACATCTTTAATTCATCCCAAATATTGTGGCTGCCTGCTCATCTCTTGCTGTGCGTTCAAGTGAGACGGATCCCCGAGACATTTTCCACCGCAGGATTAGCCGTGTAGCACGGCAGGCCTCTGTGGTCCTACAGGCTGACCCCTGCGATGTGTGTGTGTGTGTGTGTGTGTGTGTGTGTGTGTGTGTGGGGGGGGGGGTTAACCAGCAGCACACTCCTTAAAAGACCATTAGATCTTTAGCCCTTATCATAAGAGGGCATTCAACTGACTTATCTGCTCTTCTTTTCCCTTTCATAGGACTATGGGCTGAAAAAAAGCCTGTTTTCTGGAATTAATCCAGCTTGTTGTCTGGAACATGTGGAGGAGAACAATTTTTTTGAAGTCAAGGTGTTGACTGAAGAAAAACCACACCTTTTTTGGGGGTGGAGGTGGAGGTGGTGATGGGGGTGGTGGTCGTTGGGTGGGGGGGGGGGGGGTGTTGCAGATAGTGCCCATGGGTGACAGGTGGGCTGCTGCCAGGCCGCTGCCTGCTCAGTAAAGGCTATATGATCTTCTCATTTTGCTCCCTGCCTACAGGATCTTTCCATCCAATTACAATTGAGCTGCTCTGTCTGGAAGAGGGCAATTTATATAGAACCACAGCCCTATAGACTTCATTGACCGGTGTCCCCCAGGGGTCTACTTGGTCCCCTCTTTTTTTCCCTCTACACCAAATCGCTTTGTGTGTGTGTGTGTGTGTGTGTGTGTGTGTGTGTGTGTCGTGAACCCTACAACTATGACTGCCCTTTGTATAGGGTGTACATATACACACTATTCTCTAGATTAGTCCAAGCTCTGGTTACCAGGCCTACACATCTGACTGAGAGACCGCGCGTTTATTTTAATGAATTCATTTTCAGGCTTGTGTGTTTGCCCCGCATTCGCCATCAGCTGTGTACACACTCCAAATAGCTCCGGAGCAGGGGCCCTTCGCATTGTTAAAAGTGACCTGCCGGGGGAAAATAGCATATTGATTCTTGGGGGGGGGGGGGGGGGGGACATGATTAAATTGGGTTCCAAGTGGACACTTCATCTAAACTAGTCTGGAGAGACGATAAGAAATGGCACAGTATAGCAGACGACTCTCTTTGTTCATGTCCAGTGTACCTCATTTCCCCTTTTATGTGCTAGAATGAAATCTTTCCTTCTATTATTTTCCCGATCAAGTTGCCACGCAGTGATGAACTCACCCCAAATTAAAGAGCTGCCTTTTTGTGTAATTTCATCCTTCAGCCTGCACAAGCAAGGCCTACTGTCTGCTGACCATGCACTGACACTGACTTTGTTGTGCAGACTGTGATGATGCATGTGGAACAGACGTTTGTGTGCACAAAGTGTTCAGTAGGTGTGTTAATCAGGAGGAGATATCCCATGATCGCTGCCATGATCGCTGAGAGCACCATCTGTGATGCTCTGATGGCCCGGGAGTCTAGCTGAGGGAGTTGGACGGCAGTCTGGTCTGGTCTCTTTCCCCCCGTTCGCTCTCTGTCCTTGCAGCACACACACCCGATACACTTCCAGCCCTAACACCACAGAGAGAGACACACCTACTTTACTATGTCTGCTCACATATATACCTCTCTAAAAGAGAGTACAAGCACAGAACACATACTGTGTTGATAAAACGGCCTCCCTCGAATGTTGCGTGTGATTTATCCGGGGCTACAGCACATTTATGTATTGCTTCGTCGCATTATTCTTTTGTAGCACTACGCCGAATAAATCACACGTCAACATGGATCTGGAAGCAATTGGGGAGACCATTAAAGTGCCACGCTTAATGGGGAATTGCATACGAAACGCGGGCAATTTGATTGTCGGAATTTCATCTGCTTTTCATTTGTCGTCGCAGGTCAGCAGCAGTACCCGTTAGACATCAGTGACTGTGAGTAACACGTTTTTGTTTCATTGCGCCCATTTCCATTTCTTTTGCATTTTTCAAATGCTTGAGTGTAAGCAGAGAGGTCCAATTGTTTCTTACACAGTGCGCTGGATTATTTTTTCTTTTTTAATGGATCAAGTAGTGTACGGCTGTCAGATATTCCATAATGCATCAACCCTGGACAACGTTTCATTAATACTGGAAGCGTCAGTAGGAAGATACGAACCCTAGTAACCTAGCAACACATCTAAAAGAGCAACAATACAAAATGCATTGTTGTTTATCTCTTTGACAATAATACACAGCATTAGCCAATTAAGGGGGTTCGCTGTGTGTCTGGCTGCAGCTGCCAGGTTTGAAGCTTATTGACCGTTTTTGACAGACTGAGCAACAGACGACTTTTTGGGCAGAATGGGCCGCGTGCCCGAAGTTCAATTAAAAACCTCACACTGTGCGTCGGCAGCATATCGGCCAAATGGTGGCGTTAGCGGTATAAATGAGCCCCAGTGCTACTTCAACAGTCAGCGGTGCTCTCCCATCTGCAAGTCAGATTTGTCCTTCATTGACCCGTAGGGCTTTGCCTTCACTGTATTGTATGACACTCTGTTTAATACCTGAGTGTATGGGGCTGGTGTTATCTCAACCTGGCAGGAATGACGGAGGCTCACGGATCACTGCAGCACATGCTGTAGCACTTATAGCCTGGTGTTGAGGTTACTCTGAGGTTGACGACTGCTGCTGATGTATACTATACACCTGCTATCGGTTTCCCTCAAGCAGAGGGGGTTGACACTAACGGTTTGCCCGACTGCCCGTGGCAAGAAAGTGAAACGTGCAGGCAAGTGGAGTTTGTCTTCGGGTTGCCCGACGGGGAGGAAGGAACTGTCTTTAGTTTGCTATAGACAGAACACAAGATGTCTGTGGAATTTGAAATAAGAGAGCACAGTTGACCTACTGTAATATGCAGGGTTTTATTTTTTAAGAATGAAGAGTTTTCACGGTTGCTACACTTGTTAGAAATATAAGTGTGAACCCATAGTCATATTGTATAGCTATTGAGATATTTGGCATAAATACAGTGGTGTAAAGCAACTAAGTACATTTACTCAAGTACTGTACTTAAGTACAATTTTGAGATACTTTTACTGTACTGGAGTATTTCCAATTGTCAATACTTTTACTTTTACTCCACTACATCTCAGAGGCAAATATTGCACTTTTACTCCACTACAATTATTTGAAAACTTTAGTTACTTTGCAGATATAAATTATTACATTCTAAAACATACAATAACCACTTTAGCCCTATTTTATACCTAGGCTATTTGAAAATAGCCGATCTACAAGCTTGTAGATCTGCTATTTTCAAATATTTTAGTACTTTTACTTTTGGTACTTTAAGTACATTTTGATACCAATACTTTTGTACTTTTACTCAAGTGAAGTTTGAATTCCAGACTGTTATTTGTAACGGAGTATTTCTACATTGCAGTATTGATACTTTTACTTAAGTAAAACATTTGAGTACTTTTTCCACCACTGCATAAATATTGAGGTATGTCCATATCGCGCAGCCCCAGAATTCACAAGTAAAGTAAAAAATAAGTGTTAAAATAAACGGTAATTCAAAATTTACCTATCACGATATACTTTTCAGGCAAGTGACCTTTGGGCCTTTGGGCAAGCAGAACATGACCTGCACTTGCCCGACGGACCTTAGTGTCAACCCCTGCTTCCCTTCTGTTTCTTCTTTGCTCTTAAGGCTGAGGGCAGAAACACGGCCGTAGTATTAGTAAGGGCTTGTTGTTGCTCTGCCTTTCTGATCATTTTGCCTGAGGGGGGAGTGTGGTCCAGAGAGAGCATGTTTCTAATTCCGGGGTTACCAGACCTCTATCTTGCAATGCTCAGATAACATTCAGTGATTGCTGCTCAAGGGGAGATAAGAGAAGTGTCATAAATTAAAGGGACATGTGAACATGTTCTGTTACAGATCGTGTTCAACTGTGTTTCACCTTGGCTGTGACTGGACGGGTCAAACCACATAGAAACCCTGCAGTCGCTATATTTCAAATCCACAGAGCGGAAAATGTTGCAATCAGCACTACGACAGCCATCCAGTGAATGACAGTTGAAAACATGGTGGGTATGGAATATAATCCTCGGTGTTAGTTTAGCTCTGAAAGTGTAAAAAATGACCTGTAATGGACCATTTATAAACTCTCAGAGTTAACAAAATCCACTGAGAATCTTGCTGTGTACTGATTCTGTGTCTATTATTAGGCTGCAAGGATTGCTTACTCGCAGTGGTGGAAAGTAACTAAGTACATTTACTTAAGTACTGTACTTAAGTACAATTTTCAGGTATTTGTACTTTACTTGAGTATTTCCAATTTCCAATACTTTTACTTCTACTCCACTACATCTCAGAGGCAAATATTGTACTTTTACTCCACTACAATTATTTGAAAACTTTAGTTACTAGTTACTTTTCAGATATAAATTATTACATTATGAAACATACATTAACCACTTTAGCCCTATTTTATACCTAGGCTATTTGAAAATAGACGATCTACAAGCTCACAACGCGTCGCGATGCGACGCGTTCTGAGCTTGTAGATCTGCTTACTCGTCACTTCCCATGTGGGTCTCCCTGACTTCCACGTGTGAATAAATGTTCGCCTTTTGGCCTCCGTAAGTCATGTCCAAAACCCATTGAATCGGCCGGACTGGAAGTGTGAATGAGCTGGAGCGCCTAAGACACAGAGAGAGAGAGAGAGAGAGAGAGGGAGAGAGAGTGAGAGCGAGAGAGAGATAGAGAGAGAGGAAGAGGCTGTCCCCGGGGCTGTGCCCAGGACAATGTCAGGGTTTGTCCGCCCCAGAGTGCATGAAACACTAAGCTTTTTTTTTTGTGGAACTGGCGGCCCGCCACGCCTGTAGCCCTACCTATCTCTCCGGCCTTCCAAGAGCTGTCCAAGCTCCTAGCGCTAAGCATTTGTGCAAAGTTCATAAGGCTTCCCTCTGTTTGTGTGGTTCATAATGGCAGCTCCATCCTGCTTGCTGCTCAAAGAGAGTGCTTAGGGTGTTCTGAGGGCCTGGCGGGCTGGGGACTGTGCCTGCCGAGGCCGTTGTGAGTGTTCTCAGTTACTGACTTTGGCACTATCGGCACTCATTATGAAAAGGCCAGTGTCCTCAGACAGTCCTCAGATAGTACCAGAGAACTTCGACATAGAGGCTTCCTTCATCTTCTTGCTCTTCCCCAGTATGTTATAACGTGAGGTTGCCAATTCAAAACCACATGGCAACGAGTACGCCAATGATATTCGTTTCATGTTTTGGGTTGTGTCCGTTCGACTGGTATAGGAGCTCAAATGGTGAGTTCCAAAAGTAAATGAACTCGTTAACTGCCAGAGTTTTTCAGAGCGATTCCGAGCGTTTTTACTAACCTTTGAAAAATCATAGACTATTATTTTTTCACAGCGATCCACCCGCCGATCGCCTCATTACACGTACGGGGGTCTCGGAGAATCGGGGGGGGGGGGGGAGGCATGCCGTTGGTATAATCCGTTCCATAGTTATGGGCAGTTGAATGTACTGGCTTGTTTTTGCCAAAAACAGAAAGCAGAGAAAATTGTACTTCTATAAATCCTATAACAGCTGAACGAAACCAGCTTCATTTTGTTGTGATCACGTGATGTCTGGGTGTACTTCTTCTTGGGTGATCCTGGGATCATTCACACAGGCTGCGGAAGAGCGCCCTCTATCGTAAAACCACTGAAAACACACATCTCGTCATTGGCAGTCAAAGAGTTAAAACGATTAAATGTGTTATTTATTATTTGTAAGTTCCTGCCCAACACTGCGGAGGTTGTGGGTTCAAATCCACCGTGGTGCATCTGGCTTTGTCGAGCATCTACTACACCAGGGGTCTTCAACAGGGGGTCCGTGACCCTTAGGGGGTCCTCAGAGTTACTACAGGGGGTCTGCCAAATCTTTGTGGGATATGATTTGTTTTTTTTACCTTAACCACTTGAACCCTAGCATCCCTTTTTCTGAGAGGAACTTTAGCCAAAAATAGCCGATCTACAAGCTCACAACGCCTCGCAGCGCGAGGCGTTGTGAGCTTGTAGATCGGCTATTTTTGGCAAAGAGGTATAGGTGTAGAGGGGAAAAAAGGGCAGACCAAGTAAACAAAAAAAGTTGAATCTGAAACACAATTTCATACAATATGTAGTGGGGGGTCCCTGCTTCATCTCTCTCTCAGCTAGGGGGTCCTTGGCCTGACAACACAGAAACGTGTGTGGGGAGGAATCAATTGGCATAACGACTGAATTGGGGAGAAAAATGGGAGAAAATGCAAAAAGGAAAAAGTGTACTTTTAACCCATTAAGACCTGAGGCGATTCTTTAAAAAAAATCTAAATCCTAACAGTTTTTGGAAAAAAATCTAAAACATTTTTTTTCAAGATTTTCCCAAAAATAGCAGATCTACAAGCTCGCACTGAGCTTGTATATCTGCTATTTTTGAATAGCCAAAGAAATCTAAAGTGACAGATGCGTTCCAGGTCTAAACCCTAAAATCATAAAAGGGTGAAATTAGCATTACATCTGAAATTGTATGTAATGAATGAATTAACCCTTCAAGACCCGAGGCCGATTCTACAAATGCCTTTTACATCAGTAGTTCTCACACTTTCAAGATTTTTTTTCAAAAATAGCAGCTGTACAAGCTCGAGCTTGTACATCTGCTTTGTTTGAATAGCCAACGTCTAAAATGACACAGATGCTTTCCTGGTTTTTAACGGGTTAATATCTGAATTCTAATGAAAACACAATTTTTGCTTACTTGATAGCCTTGGCCTATTTAATGTGCATTGAACCCATAACAACAAGGCACCCAGTTATTAAACAGCCTTATAAAGGTATGCAAGTCTCTCTCTCCCACCATTTTCCCAACTGTCAGCATTTGTGAAGCCTGAGTGATAATAACCTCGTTATTTGTGGCTTGCATGTTCCATCAGAAAGGCCCGCTGCCTTTTGGCTGGTTTTTGCAGCCAGCTACGACGACCCACATCAGCATAATTCAAGCATGACCCTCCTTCCCCTCCCCTTTTCATTTTATGCCTTTCTGCCCGTTAAAACCCAAGTCTCAGACCATGGTCCACGCCATACATCATCCAGACTGGGGCGCTTCCTCCCTTCCCCCCCTTGTGTGTCGTGGGAGAGAGACTGCAGTTTTTTGTTGGGCCATTGGAAGGCTCTTATCGACAGTCTCAGCACTCCTTCTCCGCTCTGTGCTCCCCCTTGACAGATCAGCCTGCCTCCACTCACCCCATCTGTGTAGTCTTGGAGTGATGTCCCAGTTCACCAGTGTGGAACAGTCAGGTCTTTTCTTTACCTTTGCTCAATTCTATTTTTTTTGGTGTTATGTTTCAGGTTACACAGGTTCATTAGCTACTCGGGACCAGCAAACATAAAAAAAAAGACCTCTGGTCCGCGGTCAAAGACATTTGGCCGCGGACCCCCATCTGAACATGTTTTGTGCCAGGGACCCCCAGATTTTAGTTAAAATGTTTGCTTTAAAAAATACATATTGAAAGATATGCACCCATATTCAAGATTTTTCCAAAATAGCAGATCTGCTATTTTTGAATAGCCCAAGCTAAGTGGTTCAAAAGACCAGCAAAGATTAGATGGATGCGTATTCTTCATTCTTCTCATATAATGGGGCCGAACTCTCCTCACAGTTGTAGGAATATCTTTCAAAAATGTTCGAAAACGTCAAGAATACAGTTTTTGCCGTACAACACCATCATATAAAAATGTGCTTTACAAAAGAGTATTGTTGTGCGTTACGCAGAAGGAGAAACGACTCAACAGATGATCTCAGCAGGTGATCTGTGCTTCCACCTCATAATCCTAGTCATTTCTTTCCTCCGTTGAGCTGATCTGTGAAGATAAGAGAGGCTTTTAAGTGAACCGTCAGGTGCCGCAAACATGTTACGGTGACACTGGGGGGTGTGTGTTAAATGGAACTTGCATTCCTCCAGTATTCCACTCTCTTTTGTACACACCCCGTGAATAGCCTTTAGATCGGGCTTTGTGGGAATGATTGTCAGTGGCTTAATGAGCGTTTTTGCCAAGCTGGAGGCTTTGGCAACATATGTGTCTACAGTCTCTCTCTCTCGCTCTCTCTCTCTCTCTCTCTCTCTCTCTCTCTCTCTCTCTCTCTCTCTCTCTCTCTCTCTCTCTCTCTCTCTCTGCCTCCCAAGCCTCTGTGACAGGCTACAGCACAGGCAGACACTTCTAGAGTATGCTTGGTTTTCGCAGAAGAATCTTTTTCATCTAATTTATGCTTATAGCGTTTCCTTTGGATTCTTTTGCCTGGAGAGGATTAGTTGATCTTCTCAGAAGGGACTAGCTCTGAGAATGAAGTTGAGACTTGTAAGTATCTTACTGTCTTGAGACGTTTCTGCGAGCTGTGAACGCATGCTGTAGTGGCAACATGTCTTAGTGGTGCATGTTTTGGTTCCTGCACGTGCAGGAAGCGCACTTCGACTCTAACAGAATTTCTCCCTCCCACGGAGAAGAGTCATTGTTATTCACATGTTGAATTAGTTGAAATGATAAAGGAGGGATGTTTTGTGACATTAATCTTTGTCTGTGCTTTAAATTACAAGCATTACCAGAGTTGTTTTTCCCACCCTCTCTGATTGATTAGTGGAGTTTGGTCAGAATGGATTATTGATTACTTAAAAATGATTGATTTGTGGAGTTTGGTCAGAATGGATGATTGATTACTTAAAAATGATGTAACTTTTGTCAATATACAATAATGCCCAGTAGAAATGGTTGCTTGCTATACAATGGACATGATCTTTTTCTCATCAAAGGTTATCTTTCATACATTACAGTCTAAATTGTGAGTTGAAACCTGTGACATTCATGAATAGAACAGGGTACAAAATAGTTTGAAAAAAAAGCATGCAGAATACGTCTTTCATTCTAGACAGTTTAACAAAACTGTGTCATATGGTGCAACAGCTGAGCAAATTACATGTGTAATACAGTTATCGCTCAGTAGAAGAAAAAATCAGTGCAGGTGCAATCGTGTGCATGCATAAACTTGTCTTGTGCATGCATGAATTGTCAGCTTGCTGATTGCTGGCTCACTGTTGTTGTTCACAAAAAAAATACCTTGGCTGAAATATGTGGTTATTGATGTTCAGAATTGGTAAGGTATAGAGAGCTATTAGGTATTGTGCAAGTGAATCAACAATATAACTGCTGTAACAGCCAGATCATTCAGTTATTAATATACTAGTATGAGCTATAGGAGATGGATGATATTGAATACTTTGTTTTAAAAACCTATATTTAGTGGGGGACTTCCAGGTGACTGGTCAATAACACAAGGTGTAATGTTTGCTGCTATTTTCTACCATTTAACTGGCACCCATTATGTTTGCATAAAGGATAACACAGACTCACGAAACACTAATGAAAGTGAAATAATGCATGGAATCTGCATGTGGTGTGACTTATCTTTTAGTATTATATTCAGACATAAGTACAGTTACAGTTTAATTATGATGAAGTGTTCAACTAACCACTTAAACCCTATACTTTATTGTATGTGGTTCCCCAAGGGTCTATCCTTGGCCACGTCCTTTTTTCCCTCTACACCAAATCTCTTAGATGAAAATAGGCGATCTACAAACTCACGTTGCCACGTGTTGTAAGCTTGTAGATCTGCTATTTTTGCCAAATATTCGCCATTTTCACATAATGTTCACCTGTTATGAGTATGACATACTGTACCCTGAATAGGGATGTTTTGGACTATGCAATACTGTTATAATAACAGTATTATTATATGTATACTGTATATTACAGTATGACATATAGGCTATTTGTTGTGTCCATAGTCCACCATGACCAGCCTGTAATGTAAAATGTGACGATTCAGCAATGTAGTATTTTTAATCATTAGTTGCTGACCTTGAGTTCACCACATTCCATTTTCCATCACATGCAACCTACTCACAAAGCCATCAAGTGATGGAGGGGGCTGGACACAGCCTGGTTTCCGACAGCTGTGTCAAACATGTCACCCAATGTAACAATGTCCAGATGTCCCTCTATCTGTACTGTAGCACGGAGCAGGAACTACAAATCGTGGATTTATGTTCACCATAGAGCCTGAATTTCACTGGCTGGAAAGGCAAATATCACTTTTAATGCGAGACCTGTAGGGGATTCTTCCAAGGCAGTGGCATTCATTTATTTGTACTGCATTCTGGTTCTGCTCTTCATGTGTTGAGTGGGAAATGAGAGATTCCAGTTTCTTTGCAGAAGTAAATTGCCTTTAGGGTATGATGGTGGTGGGGATTTGTGATATAAATCCCATCGATCATGTCTGGCTGTGTGGACGCAAGTTTCATCCTGGGAAATTGCCAGCATCAGTCAGATAGAGTGAATGAACGAGTGGAGGGGATGCATGCTGCGTTCATTCACGCAAAAATAATATTCCATGAATTCATTTCTCCGCCGGCCACTCAGCGAGGAGGATCACAGACTAATGTGATTACTGTCCTGGGCACGAGGAGGGCACTTCTCTGGGACTTCAAAGCAGTCCAGATCAGAGGGGGACATGAAAAGAAGAAAGACCTGTAAAGCTGTGAAGCACACAGGTGCGGTGCACTTCTCAAAACCTTTTTATATATATTTTTTCAAGCGAGGACTCAAACAGCGTCTGTCACATGATTCAATCATACGTTGTGCATACACCCCCCCCATGATTTATGGTTGTGTCGTGTGTGACACGCTCCAATGCACAGTTAAAATTAAAGTGGTGTCATTGAGCACATAGATGAATCAATGTGGTCTGTGATAACCAATGGCATGGCTGCTTCATGGTGGTGGTAGTGATGTAGGTTTTTGCTCGGCACACTTTGTGTTTCGGTTTAGCCAAAACATTTTCTGTTGTATATCACTGCACCAGACACAGCTTTCAGTGCACAGTGGCACAAAGTGGCCCATCAGAAGGAAAAGGGGAAATCCTCACTATACTGTATGTTGTACATATTACATAACCATTAGGGGTGTGCCGATATATTGTCCCACGATATATCGCGATAGGTTTTTGTGACGATATGTATCGTTGTGGCGTTTTTGAAAATAAATAAATATATATATATATATATTTTTTGCAATAATAATAATGCAAAAACAAGTATTTGTTTGCATTTGCTCCCCCCCCATATATTTTCATAATAAAAAAGTGCCATATATCGTATCGTATCGATATCGTGCGCCCAATATCGAGTATCGTATCGTGAAATTAGTGTCTCGGCACACCCCTAATAACCATTGTACATAACCACTCACAAAGGTTGTGAAATAAGGTAGGACAGGTATGATGATTGTGCATTTCTTTTTAACAAAGCTTTGAATATGTTCTGTTTTTTGTTTGGTTTAGTTTAGTTTTTCTTTATTTATTTCCGCTTATATCATCATTATTCAAGTCAACTCCTATGGTGAAAAGATTTTTTTATCTTGCCAGAAAGGGGTTGGGGTAACATGCATGGATCTGGAAAAACAAAACAAAATAGATTGTTGCAGAGAAGGAACAACATGAGGCTACGTTTCCAGATTATTTATTAAAGCCAGCATGTGGGAATGAGATTCTGCTTCAGCTGTTGCACAATACTCTGTAAAATCACAATAGGAACATGGGAGGTTTTCCTCTCTCTCTTCCCACTCATGAAAGTTCATGTAAGGTCAGGCGGGTCATTCTTCATCAAAACGTGAGGCGTACAGGGTCACACAGGGTCCCCACAGTTCATCAGTGAAACCACTCTCTATATCTGTCTTTAACAGGCCTTCATTCCTCTACATCCCAGATCCTCACATCATTTCTCCTCCACACCCCCCACCCTCTCCTCTTTCTCCTCCACCCTCCCCCCAGTCCCCAGCTCATCACCACCGCCAGTCCCTTCCATGTACTATTGCTACGACTCCTGAAATATTAATGGCACAATAATTGAACTGTCACGCATGCCGATGTGCGGCGAAATTGAGCCAAATCTCAATTAGACAAGGTTATTATTTAATATCGCTCCCGCTTCCTAATCTCATTTAGCGTCTTGTTTCTGTTTTGCTCCCACTGCTGAGATTTTAATAATAAACGAGCCGCGTTCACAAGCATGTCGTAGAATGCCGATAGTGTCTTCGCCAGAGGTCAGAATAGGCTCTGTTTCAAATTCTGAGGAGGAAGTTGGGGGGGGGGGAGCAAACCCAAAAAACACACAGCATGAAAGAACCTTGAGTTCCAGATTGTCCTTTACACACTATATTTCGAGTACACAAAGAATTTTGAACGCTTGCTTCAGAAAAGAGGCAGCTTTGTTACCCACTAAATGCCAGATAATCGCTGTGAATAATTTTGTGAACAAAATGTGCAATTGATTGAACACACAAGGAACAAAACAACTCGCGAAGAAAGAAACGCAGTCATTAGAGACATCAAGAGGCAGGCAGGCAGGCACACCTTTTCCTGTTTAATGTTAACTAGCTCTGCCATTGTTTTAATTGTTCTTTAGTCATCCATTGCGGATGGGGTGGGCATCATCTTGCGGTAGGGAGAGAAAAGTTTGGAGTTGCTGTCTTCCCATTGCCGGTCTTTAGCAAAGCGAATATTTTAATGCAGGCTGACAGGAAGAGGATCTGCTTTAATCCCATTACAGGCTTGCCCATTAAACTACATTAGGCCCACACTTTCCTGTCTGTTGTGCAGAGCAGCCTTGTGTGTGAACGAGGCAGCACTTGCTTGCTAATGAGTCCCACTGTATACAGTGGGCTTTACGTTTCATATAGCCTAAATTGTTTAATGAGCATTTACAGTGTACGTTAGATTTAGAGACAAAAAAAAGCACAATAACAATACATAAGACATTTCACACACCTTTGCCAATTAGGAGTCTTGAATCATTGATGCAAAGTATGACCTATCTACATGAATATTTGAGGATGTAGATGTTTTCTTAAAATGCTAGTGATACAGCCTGGTCCCCAGTATCATTACAGTATAAAGTGTACATTTGTGTCTAGGTCAAGGTTAAGGCTTCAGTGCCAGAGCAGATGGCAGAAATATTAAGAGTCTTGGGAGTTGGGACTGTAAGCATGCCAAGAAGATAAGTGTGCCAAAAAGTTAGTTGGGGTCTTTAATTCAGCCTGCAGGTTCACACATTGATGGGGAACTACAGGCTCTCCATCATATTTATATATATATATATATATATATATATATATATATATATATATATATATATATATATATATATATACATATATACACACACACACACACACACACACACACACACATACATACATACATACATACATACATACATACATACATACATACATACACACACACACATATACATACATACATACACACAGACACAGACACACAGACACACACACACACACACACACACGTATGCCTCACTGTCAATCTGGGCAAAGTAAAATCTGGGTCCAGGCCTTAAAACTTCTCGTATTTTTCATGTATTTTGAGAAGTTTTAAGGCCTGGACCCAGACTTTACTTTGCCCAGATTGGTACATCCTCCTCTCCATGCTCTCCTATCTACCCTACTCTACCGCTCCTGTCCCCTCCGAGATTGGCTAAGCAAGGTTAGGGTTCACACTGGCCTTCCCTCACTGAGCCGCTTTTAACCTCCTGCCAGTTTCATGAGTCTCAGACGGGAGTGAATGCTGCTGAAGGGGGTGGGGATTAAGGATAGCCTGCAGTCTTAAACCGGGGCAGGCCTGAGGGGCCCTCTTGTGTATATCTTATAGGTCCAATACCCCTATGACTTCAATGTAGACATCATAGCTCCCAGTAGCTGAGCGCTGCAGACCTCCCTCAACCAGATGGCCAAAGTTGATTCTCACTAAATGCTTAACGAGGGGGAGAACAAATTAAATCAGATGGCATGAGATCAAGCACAGTTTGAATAAAATGTAATCCATCTAAAGTGGTGTTAGGATGGTAAAGCCTTTTGGCCAACAAAACAATAGGGCAATGTAAAAAACATTGTCTTGCGGGGATTGTAAATCCTCCCCTCCTCTTAATCTAGCCAAAGCTCAAGCCAATTAGTACTAGGGCCTTACTTTTTGATTCCAATCTGTTGTTGCATCAACATAAATCACAAGGTGTGGGAAAGACTGAACTAAGACTGTAGCCAAACAATGCCTCGGGGCCCTTTTTCCTTGACTCATAAATCATAACATTACTGTGTCAGTTCCGTGTTGGAAATAAAGTCAATAGGCCTGTATTGTGATTTAGAGGGCTGGCGTATCGCCGTCGCTGAGACGCTGTGCCTTGTTGGTGAGCCTGTCGGTGGGTCAGGTGGGGGTCGCAAGTTGGGTCAGAACGGCCAAGATTGAGTCATGAAGCCCCCCAGACACAGTTAATACCATTAACATGTGCCATGGCATGAAAAGTTCAGGGTGCATGCATAACCATCTGAAAGCGGGGCCGCTCAGCGACCCACCAAATCGACTCCTTTGTTCTCTGGTCAATTATTCAATTACTCCTCCTGATCTGACATTTGACCCCAGTGTTTCCTATTGAATTTCTTTACCCAGCGAGATTAGAAGAAGCACAAGCAGGTTCATGGAACCAGTTTAGAGCAGCCATGCAAAGGGCCCAGCAGTTAACCCATTAAGAACTGAGGCCGATTCTACGAATGCCTTCTAAATCAGTAGTTCTCACACAAAAAGGTAAAAAAAAATAGCAGATGTGCTATGCATGTTCTCCCCGTGTCTCTCAGGGTATAGTTAATACCCTCACAAAAACATGTAGTAATCCTGGTGGCTATAACGCCTCCCCCATGACAGCCGGGGGCGCCTGATGGAGGAGAAGGAAACTGGTTGGAATAACGTGTTCCTTCCACGCGCTACGTCCAACCGGGGAAACCCCCCCCCCCCCCCCCCCTGTCAGGGGACAAGAAGGTCAGTTGGCTCTCATGCATTGAAGGAGGCATGAGCTCGGCCCTGGCCTCCCTAGGCTGGTGAGGGGGAGTGTAGCGCCCAGGATCACTTAGAAAATTGGCACCGGGTGAAAAATAAGAGTTACAAAATTGCGGGGAAAAAATAGCAGATGTGCAAGCTTGTGAGCTTGTACATCTGCTATTTCTGAACGGCCAGCGCTAAAATCTAAAATGACACGGGTGCTTTCCCGGATGCAATGGGTTAATCTACATGAAAAGCTATCGGAGAAGGTAGCCGTTATGTATCCTGTATCTGATTTACGGTTTACTGGAATAAACAGACATTAACACAATGTAAATTGTTTGACATTACAGCTGTATAATTACCAGACCCCTGTTACGCTATTTCCATTTCTCTCTGTGAAGACTCCCCCGCTGACTCTCAGTTCTTAGATCATAATATATTAACATTTCTCCCCTTCCAGATATTTAGCAGTTATTTCATTCTTTTCTTTTCTTCTTTTCTTTTCTTTTTCTTTTCCCTTTTTTCTTTTGTGGCTAGCTCCAGTAGTCTGTGTTTTAACTAATTAGACCAGAATGACCTAATGAGCTGGGTCACAGCCAGCATAAGGAAGACTAATCTACTGACACACTGGAGGTTGTTCTGCTGAGCGTTGTGGAGAAAGATCCTCCTGCTCTTTGCTGTTTTTCCTTTATCCTCGCTGTCGGGTGGAAACCTTGTATGTCCAAAAACGTTTTTTTTTTCATTCAGAAAATGGAAAAAAGAACCTGTGTTCCAATGTGGTTATCATTTGTTAATACTTTTCATTGGTTCAATATTTATCAAATATTATAATATCATATACTTGAAAAAGACCGAAGCGGTCGAAACGTCATATATGCTGTTTGTCGCAAATAAAAGCATTCAAAAAGTGTGTTGCGAGTTCCCGCTTTGTTTTCAATCCTCCTATAATTTGACAAACCTCTGTAGTGCTGCGTGGTGTGGTGGTGAGGCCAAAATTGGTTCTGCCCGTTTCTCCTCAGTGGCTGGAGCAATTGATCTGAATTTGCACACAGCCATTGACCATTACCATGTGCACCTACTGTAACAGCGAAGCCCGTTTTCCGATTACACGAAATCTCAGCTGTTTATTAGCGTTTTTGTGTTCGCTGGCTCCCGGGTTGCCAGATCATGTGCGCATATCCCCCCACGGGTATGGTCTAGTATCTATAAAACCCACAGACACGTTTAAACACTTTCTCTTTCAAACACATAGCAAAATAGCAGATCTACAAGATCACAACGCGTGGCGTTGTGAGCTTCTAGATCGGCTATTTCTGCTACTTTTGCGTGACACTATCGTACGACAAAGTAGAGCATTTATAAAGAAAGTATAAATATGGAGATACAAGGTTTCTCTCTCGACAGTGACATTATGCTAATGTAACAGTAGTGGCTCAGATCCTCTGCCTGATGACCACCAAAAGCCCCACAGCTATAAGGGGGAATTCTCCTTTAGCCTTTTGGTTCAGATGTTGGCTTTCCGATACCCGGGCCTTACACTTGTAAGGTGCTCCGGTGCTCATTATGGCCTCTTGGCCGTCTGTTTAGTTGGGAAAGGATCAGTGGTGGAAAGTAACTAAGTACATTTACTTAAGTACTGTACTTAAGTACAATTTTGAGGTATTTGTACTTTACTTGAGTATTTCCAATTTCCAATATTTTTACTTCTACTCCACTAACTCTCGGATCCAAATATTGTACGTTTACTCCACTACATTTATTTGAAAACTTACAGTAAGTTACTAGTTCCTGTACTTTGTAGATTTGTGTTATTATTACAAAACATACATTAACCACCTCAGCCCTATATACAGTACATTTAGGCCATTTGAAAATAGCCGATCTACCATCGCGACTCATTGTGAGCTTGTAGATCTGCTATTTTCAAAAGATTTGAAAACTTGAAATGGGACATTCTGCATAATGGAGTAATTTTACTTTTGTTACTTTTAAGTACATTTTGATACCAATACTTTTGTACTTTTACTCAAGTACATTTTTGAATTAGGGACTTTTAGTTGTAACGGAGTATTTCTACATTGCAGTATTACTTTAAGTAAAAACAATTAGTACTTTCTCCACCACTGGAAAGGATCCAGTGCACATTGCTTTGCTGCTTGCCCGGGTGGGGGGGGGGCGTAGACAGTCCTATTATTTAGCCCTACTTCAAACCTCTCCTCCAGCTCTGTTCACTGCTATAATAGATTATAAATATGCAGCCGCATCGCTAATCACTTTTGTGTTTTCAGAATGCATGCTTGGCGGAAAAGGGTAGATCTGTGTTTTTAAATTCTTGGCTCAGTTTCAGTTGTAAATGGATTCTCTTTTTTTTCTCCTCTTTTTGGAACATCTGTCGTGCATTAATATATCCACAGGCTGCTGCATTTATTTCTTTATTTCTGCTCTTGTGCTTGGAAAAGAAAAAAAAGAACACTCTCTGCCACACATACACCAACAGACATCAAAACTGGAAAACAAACCGAGTCCCTGGGGAACGGCTGATATAAGCCTTTGATATGATTTTTCCTTGTCTTTTTTTTTCCTTTTCTCTCTTTTTTTCCTATGTGTATTTCCTCAGTATTTTGAAATAGCGGCAGAATGTGTGCCCTGTGCTGATGCAAGTGGGCTGCTGTGCCTGCCTGTCTACACCTGGCTGAGCAGAAAGGCAGCAGAGCTACAAGTCACGGGGGATTTGTGTGTGTGTGTGTGTGTGTGTGTGTGTGTGTGTGTGTGTGTGTGTGTGTGTGTGTGTGTGTGTGTGTGTGTGTGTGTGTGTGTGTGTGTGTGTGTGTGTGTGTGTGTGTGTGTGTGTGTGTGTGTGTGTGTGTGTGTGTGTGTGTGTGTGTGTGTGTGTGTGTGTGTGTGTGTGTGTGTGTGGTTTTCTCATAACTGTCTGCAAAAGGTGGCTGCATTCATGGGGTGGAAAAAAGTACTCAAATGTTTTACTTAAGTAAAAGTATCAATACTGCAATGTAGAAGTGCTCTGTTACAAGTAAAAGTCCTGGATTCAAAATGTACTTGAGTGAAAGTACAAAAGTATTGGTATCAAAATGTACTTAAAGTACCAAAAGTAAAAGTACTAAAATGTTTGAAAATAGCAGATCTACAAGCTCACAACGCGTCGCGATGCGACGCATTGTGAGCCTGTAGATCTGCTTTTTTCAAATAGCCGAGGTATAAAATAGGGCTAAAGTGTATGTTTTATAATGTAATAATTTATATCTGCAAAGTAACTAGTAACTAAAGTTTTCAAATAATTGTAGGGGAGTAAAAGTACAATATTTGCCTCTGAGATGAAGTGGAGTAGAAGCAAAAGTATAGATTGGAAATACTCCAGTAAAGTAAAAGTACCTCAAAATTGTACTTTAATACAGTACTTAGTAATAAATGTACTTAGTTACTTTACACCACTGCTACTATGTCGTCTGTCTGTGTGTCTTTCAGGTCTCGCATCTCTCCCGCGTGCCATAGAGATGAAGTGAGGAGTGAAAAGAGAGCAAGCAGCACTTGTTAACTCTCATCATGAACTCCCAGATTGCCATCTGCCGCGGCGGGCCCACGAGGTCATCAAAGACGAGCCATGGATTAGTTGCCCTGCTGAGCATTGTCTGCTGTATTTGTGCCTTTCACCTCACTGCCGCCATTGACATCCCGTTGGAGGGTGAGTGTGCCAACTTCCTTCCTATAGAGCGTTGGGGGGGGGGGGGCGATGTGTCTTGTTTCAGTGCGTGTCTTGCATTACTTCCACAGCATTTACGCTCTACTTTGCCATTTAAAACAGTTCCGGTGTAAACAGTGTCGCGCACGAACGAAGAGCGCGTCTGGTGCGTGTGTGCGTGTGTGGGGTTCAATGTGACCTGCGTTCACACACACACACACACACACACACACACACACACACACACACACACACACACACACACACACACACACACACACACACACACGAGCATGCTCGTGTGCGCGCCTCATTCATGCATGAGCCTGTTTATCCTGGAACTGTGTTTATCCTGGAACTGTGTTAAGCAGTAAAGTTTCAGCAAAAATGCTTTGTCTTGGAGGTAACGAGGACACGGACTGGATACAAAAGACATGGATTTTACTGTGGAAGTAGCATTTTTTTACTTTCTAAGCAGATTTTTTCTGTAGCCTACTTTTTCCGTTGCTAATCTTGGACCCATTCACCGTGAAGGAATGCGACACAAACAAAAAAATCGCAATGAATCCAAGGCTTCATGGGTAGAGTAGATAGATAGAAAAGCAGTCATTTTGTGGGTGAAATGTTCCTTTAACCCATTAAAACCCAGAATGCATCTGTGTCATTTTAGATGTTTTTCAGAAAACTCTTTAGATTCTTTATACTTAGACTTAGAACAGTGATTTAGAACAGTGGTTCTCAAAAATAGAAGATCTACAAGCTCACAGCGCGTCAATTCATGCCGTGCTGCGAGCTTGTACCTCTACTTTTTTTTATTTTTATTTTTTATCTTGAAAGTGTTTGTTTGAAAGTGTCTCCTGGGGGTCCCTGGCACAAAACATTTTCAGATGGGGGTCCGCGGCCAAATACGTATCACTACTGATTTAAAAGGCATTTGCAGAATCGGCCTCAGGTCTTAATGGGTTAAAGCTGCAGCAATCTATAAGAATTAATCACAATAACTAACTTATTTTAACCTTTATTTTGACCAGGCGTTCTTATTTACGACTCTATCCCAAATCATGGACCGCACGTGCACCGACATTTCTACCGCTGAGCTGAGAAAGCCCATTTCGCTTTGAGTTTCATGCAGTAACCCTTGTCAACCAGTAGTGGTCCTACCCGACCACCAGATCTAAATATCTCAATATAAGCGCAGGGAGACCACCTCCAACCACTGCAGTTGTGTTAGTTATATTGTATTAACATACATAACATGCTTTGCATCCATATTCTTGTGATATGGATCTTCCTGGGTCTGAGATAAAGATTGAATTGAATTGAATTGAATTGAATTGAATTGAATTGAATAACATACATTATTGGTGAAAAAATCATACACGTTAAAATCGGCATTGTTCTAGAAACTAGCATAATGACAAGCACTTTATTTAATACTTTCTTCAACAAATAATTCAAATCCAACTTGAATGTGTAGTACTTCTATGAAACACAGGTTGATTATTTGAGAAGGAAATAAATCGTATATTGTATATACAAACGTTATTTGTATAGCACCTTCCATGACATCAAATGCAGCCCAAAGTGCTTTACATAAAAAAAATAACACATTATAACACAAGATTAAAAACAATAAGATCAAAAACATGATCAAGAACAAATTAAAAGGAGGCAAGATCAAAATTTAAACAATACAAGAAAATAGCAAGAACAAAACATCACTTCAGAAGGATTCCAGAACCACACCGACTACCTGTGACCTATTTAGGTTAATAAGGAACCACACAGACTCTACTTATTGACCACTAAAAGCAAGAGTAAAATCCATCTATGATGGATTTATTTACACCCGTTATCTTGTTTAGAATCTGCTTTCTTTCCACTGTTGTGCCACAGCTGAGTATATCCAACAGTTTCCTTGGTAACATGTATTCTAGCACTGAATTATTCAGAAACATCTCTTCAGGGTGTGAAAGGGAACAGTTCAAACTATTTTTTTATTTTCTTTTTCAAAGCATTTTTTCAAAGCAATGCATACTGTACTGACACTGGTTGATGTAGCCTCTTTAACCCATTAAGACCGGGAACGCATCTGTGTGTCATTTTTAGATTTCTTTGGCTATTCAAAAATAGCAGATATACAAGCTTGTAGATCTGCTATTTTTGAAAAATCGTGAACATTCGTGGCAAAATCTTGAATTATATATTTTTTAAAGCGGACATTTGTAAAATATTTAGTTCCAGGAACCCCCAGAAGCAAAGATTTGAGTTACAAATGTCCGGGAAAAAAAAGAAAAAACATTTCATGATTTAAACAAAATAGCAGATCTACAAGCTCATAGTGCGGCACTCGGTGCCGCGCTATGAGCTTGTATATCTGCTATTTTTGATTAGCCCAACAAAATCGAAAAATGACACACAGATGCATTCCCGGTCTTAAAGAGTTAATTCTTTGCTGTAACCACATGTGTTTAAGGGTCTTATACTCAGATACTGATGACAAAAAAAATGATTATTCTCACACTTACTAACTGTGTTTTTGTTTTGTTTATGTTCCCCTGCGGCCATGGATTTGCTAGTTTTAGGTCATGTAAACAGTAAGTTTGCTCTGCTGTGTCCTACAGTACAGTAGCTCCATTTTAGTGGCGTCATCAGCTCTCTCCTGGCTGGATGTCTTAAACACAGCTACAGCTGTAGTGTCGTGTGTTTGGATCTCCATCACACGTGTCATCTTTAATGACTCCATGAAACGGATATCTGAGATCCGTGACATTTGATTAACCCTTGGCGGTCATGTCGGTCATATTAGTGACACTGATAGTAGGCGTGACTGTCATTTCCATTATTAACTCATCTTTAATGTTTAACCAGAGCTGTCTACAGATCATATGAAGAGCCGTCGTGCCTCACCCCCATCATCAGACATCTAACCATTTGCACACGCCCACTTTTTGTAAAAGGGTAAAGAGTAAAAATCGTTAAATGTTATCTGTGTGTGTTGTCCAGTTATGCAGCTGCCCACCATCACGGCCCAGTCGCCCAGCTCTCTCGTTGCCTTCCCCTTTGACGAGAGCTTCCCCATGACGTGCGACGCCAAAGGGAACCCCGTGCCACAGTGAGTATCAAGCACTGTATCTCTCCAGCAGATGGAAGAAAAGGGGGGTTAGCCCTGGAGAGCTTGTTAGCAGATACTGACGCGACAATTTTGGCAGGAACTCTGTGTTTTGTTGTGTCTTGTGTACCCACTTTGCAAACTGAACATACTGTACTGCGTTATAGGCAGATCTTTGCCCGCGGTTGGATTTTTACCAGCTTGCAAAGCACGCTGGTCTAAGAGGAGACTGAGTCAGGTCAACACTTTCTAGACACTTTCTAGACACTTTTTCATCATTGGCTGCC
The DNA here is from genome assembly GCF_963280865.1 of Gymnoscopelus braueri. NCBI lineage: Eukaryota > Metazoa > Chordata > Actinopteri > Myctophiformes > Myctophidae > Gymnoscopelus > Gymnoscopelus braueri. Next base: position 19,392,828 of record NC_137612.1, read on the forward strand.
CTTTAAGCCAATGGGGATACTTTCCCATACTCTGCACTCCCAAGCTGTGGTACTAGACACGCCTCTCGCCTCTATGGCAGTGTTGCCAGATTCTGCGAGAGAAATAAGCAACAGGTCTCTAAGCCAATGGGGAGCCACTAGCAGTGTTGCCAGATTCTTGCGAGACAAATCAGAGAAAACAGAAAGCAAGCTGGTATACATGACTGAGTCATGTCTTGTTTTATTATTATTTTGGCTCATACAACCTTACCCTCTTTTCTCTGTGCAGCTTTCGTTGGACAAAGAATGGAGAGGAATTTGACCCCTTCCTGGACCCTCGTCTGATGAAAGAGGAGGACTCTGGGACTTTTGTGATACCCAATAACGGGAACCTCACTGAGTACCAGGGAACCTATCGATGCTACGCCTCCAACAAGCTGGGGACCGCCATCTCGGAAGAGATTGAGTTCACTGTTCCCCGTGAGTAACATACATCTATGTTGTTTTCGGGGCAGTGCTCTGTTACTGTGCCTTTAAAAGTGATTCAGGGTCTTGGGATCCTGTTTAAGCCATTCAAACCGGGAACACATCTTTGTCACTTTAGATTTCTTTGGCTATACAAAAATATCAGACATACAAGCTCATAGCGCGGCACTCGGTGCCGCGCTATGAGCTTGTAGATCTGATATTTTTGGGGAAAAAATCAGGGAAATGTGTGCAAATCTTTGAATGTATACATTTTTAACTAAAATCTTTGCTTTTGGGGGTCCCTGGAACAACATATTGTGAGAAGGGGGGGGTCCGTGAATAAATACATATAATTTTAGGGGTCCTTGACATGATAAAAGTTTGAGAACCACTGATATTATAGCAACGTAAAGTAAAAAAAAATAATAAAAAAAGTTTGTAGAATCCCCAGAAGCAAAGATTTGAGTAAAAATGTTCGCTTTAAAAAACATATATATTCAAAGATTTGCACAATTTTTCAAAAACATAAAGCAGATCCACAAGCTCATAGCGTGGCACTCTGTGCGCTGCTCTATGAGCTTGTAGATCTGCTATTTCTGAATAGCCCAAAGTATTAAATAATGGTTATAGCAAAAAATCTAAAATGACACAGTAGTATGCGTCCCCGGATTGAAAGGGTTAATGGCTGTGCCTTTCCATCGTGAGCTTTCTGTTGTATTGGCCATGGCCAAAACGTCATTGAACCTCCCGAGCGTTCATAGCCTTGCTTCCTCTTCTGTGTACCTGCACAGAGCAACAGGGAAAAGCATTGAGCGTGATCTAGCCTCTCTATCATTTCCGGCTGGTACATTTTTCATTTTGTTGCAAAAGCACAGTACATAAATCCTCAAAGAAACCCACTCCAAGGGGAGCTGCGACTAATTCTGGCTGTGCTTCAACCACTCAGCGATGTTGACAAGCCCCACAACAGTAGTAATGACGTCTGTTTCTTTCCTACAAGCCAAGGCCTGGAGAAAAAAAAAGTGCCATGGAATTCAATTCATTGGATGGTACATGGGGAATGCCCAAAGCTTTTCTATCTCCTTTGCTCGATGCAACACTCAAACCGGACTGCCATCTTCTGGAAAAGATGAGAACTGCACAAAATACCTAACTCATTTTTCCACAATTTGTCTTCATGACAGAAGTGCCAAAGTTCCCTAAAGAAACGATCGACCCCATCGAGGTCGAGGAGGGTCAGCCGTTTGTTCTGGAGTGTAACCCACCCAAAGGAATTCCTCCACTTCAGATCTACTGGATGACCATCAGTGAGTGATTTTCTCCAATAATACTCAACCATTACAATGCATGGTATGTGGTTGAATCAGGGTTGGGGGGTCAGCCAGTCAGTTACCAAGTCAACATGGTAACTGAGACACATAATGGTAATAGGCACCTCATTCTTAAATAATGTCTTCATAGGCTTTCCATAAGAACCTTGCTAGTGTTATTGATATAGTAATGTATGCTATTTAGACAGCATGCAAGCTGTGATGTCTACTTGCTGTCTAGTTACTTTATAGCGCATACTTGTTTTCTTAGCACTCTAATTACTCAAGCACTTACCCTTCGCTGACTAAGGTTCATGGCGCTTTACTCTGACTTTGCACATGGCAAGTCCCTCTGGATTAGAGCATCTGCTAAATGCCTAGGTTGTAAATTGTAACCTTTTCACAGGAAGATTGTTTCTAGTGTTTGCACTCTGTCTGCATCAAAACACACCTACTGTTCTGGATTAACCCATTTAGACCGGGAACGCATATGTGTGTCATCTTTAGATTTCTTTGGGCTATTCAAAAATAGCAGATATACAAGCTCATGAGCTTGTAGATCTGCTATTTTAGAAAAATCGTGGCAAAATTTTGGATTATGTATTTTTTTAAAGTGAACATTTGTAAAATATTTTGTTCCAGGAACCCCCAGAAGCAAAGATTTGAGTTAAAAAAAATCAAATATTTGCCACAACTTGTCATGATTTTTCAAAACAAGCTCATAGCACAGCACTCAGTGCCGTGCTATGAGCTTGTATATCTGCTATTTTTGAATAGCCAAAGAAATCTAAAGTGACACAGATACGTTCCCGGTCTTAAAGAGTTAATGGAGGTGAAAATGAAATGACACCAGCCCTGGTTTGCATCATAACAGATTCATAACAGATCCTTCGTGATGGCTGATTCCTCCCTTTTCCCGCAACAATAAAACAAATATTTTGACAAGAAGTTGTCTCTCTGCGCCCCCAGATCTGCAGCACATAGAGCAAGATGAACGGGTGTCCATGGGCTTGAATGGAGACTTGTACTTCGCCCATGCGGTAGAGAAGGACAGCAGGAGAGACTACTGTTGTTTCGCCGCCTTCCCTAGAATACGCACCATCGTTCAGAAGACAGCCATGTCTGTCATCGTCAAGACAAGTAAGTGTCAAGCAAAACCTTCCAGGTTTCTGTCGTTAATGAAACTCCTGGATGTATGTGGTTGAGGCTTCGAACCGGCGTGACGCAAACTCTTGATTTGTTTTTGAGAGCATTGATCATATTCAGTGTTCCCATTGCACTCCATATTCAAGTGTCATTTTGTCTTAAAGTTTTGTATTTTCCTTTGATGTGAATCATGTGATCTCAATGTCACCTGTGTGTTTTTTGTGAATTGACAACATCACCTTCATATTTCATCATTCATATTTTATTTTCCTATCGCGTTCGCCTTCATTTCAGACAAATCAAACAGTGGCACGACTACTGACAAAGGTAAGCTCAAACACCAGCATGTCATGTTCCCATTTTTGTTCACAAGCCTGTGTTATGTATGTGCGTTTTCTATAGCATAATGAGAGCGTGTCCAATGGGGAATTAAGTGCAATCATTGTTTCCCATTAAAAAGCATAATGACATTTTGGTTGGAGTCATCTATCTGCCTCTTTACAAATGCTGTGTTTTCTCCAAGCTAATGCCATCAAGGAAAGGAAACCTAGTCTTTTGACGCCCTCTGCTGCCAAAACAGAGAAACAGCTGGTCAAAGGGGATGAGCTGCAGTTGGAGTGTATTGCAGAGGGATTGTGAGTACATCTTACATCTTACATGTTATACATTTTATAGGCCCAATCCGCAAGTCCAAAATAACGCCATTCTTCCACCACAGTGTTGCATTGTTTATGTTTATCTGAAATAGAATGTTGTTTTATTGTGTGTATCAATAGCGTAAGCTGTGTCCAGTAGAGAGTTACTGGACTGGTGAAGTAGTACAAAAGTGTCTGTCTGCTGTTTGATATTCTAAGTTATTGTAATATTTCAAATCACTACCAGGCTTGTTTTTTGATGATGGTAGCCAAAATGTTATTTTCTTCTCTCACTTTTGTTTATTGTTTATTTGTTGCTTAAGTTACTACTAAGTGGTAAAACGGGTAAACAATTTTACACTGCTGCTTTCACAGGTGTAGCAATTAAAAAGATGTCAAATGTACTGTAACTATGGCGATGGCATTTTCTCCAAAAATACACAGACAACATGCACAGTGCAACATGTAATAACTACCATTTTTTTTAACCATTTTGTTTATTATTATTTTTTGCCAGTCCAACTCCAACAATTGAGTGGGTGAAGATGGGTCACAACAAGCTCCCTGACAGAGCTAAAGTGGAGAACCACGGGAAAGTGCTGATTGTACCGGAAGTAGACGAGTACGACGGTGGAAAGTACATGTGCAAAGCCAAAAACGCCATTGGAGAGAGCATCGCTTACTTCATAGTCACAGTAGAAGGTACTACAGGCATTGTCAAGTTAGACTTTTGTGAGCGTATTTTTGAATGAATACTCTATATTGCTTCTATGCTGAATGCATGTACAGTTATGCATTGCATCTTGTATTTTAACTGAAGCACGCACTGTACGGGTATGATGACATTTTACACATTGTCCCTTCAGAGCCTCCAGAGTGGGAGTCTGAACCTCAGAGTCAGCTGAACATGATCGGCGCAGAAGTGCTCATCAAGTGCTCTGCCACTGGGACTCCTCAGCCCACGATAACATGGAGGGTGAACGGAGCACCTCTGGGTACGTTCAATTCACTTCAAAACCTTTACATTTGTTCCAGGTATAGGAATGCTTGTTCGTATCTCTTATCGCCTCTCTTTCTCAATGACAAAAAAAAATCATTTTTAGAGACTATGAAGAGAATTCGAGCATTTTTCCCAGACATCTCAAATGTATCTCTTGAGAAATAAACAATGTTATTTCTCTCTTAAAAGTGTCTCGCTACGATGACACAGAAAAGTGACTCTAAAGGGTAAATAAGAGTACAATTATGTTCTGTCCTCAGACATAATAGCAACAACAAAAAAGATTAAAAAAAGAAAGAAGGAAAGAAAGAATCAGAGATTAGCAACAGTTTGACCATTGGTTATAGGTCTTAACCCATTAAGACCTGGAACGCATCTGTGTCATTTTTTGATTTGAGCTAAAAAGCATTATTTTACACTTTGGCTATTCAAAAATAGCAGATCTACAAGCTCATAGCGCGGCACCGAGTGCCGCGCTATGAGCTTGTAGATCTGCTATTTTTGAAAAATCGTGAAAATATGTGCAAATCTTTGAATATATATATATTAAACAATTTGTAACTCAAATCGTTGCTTCTGGGGGTCCCTGGAACAACATATTTTGAGATGGGGGTCGGTGGCCAAATACATATCATTCTGGGCGTCCTTGACATGAAAAAGGTTATGCAGTAGGTCTTAAGGTGCTTGGAAGTGCTGTATGCAGTGCTGTATGAACCAGGGGGTCCCCAGCTAAACTAGTTAATATAGTGTCACAATCATTTTAACCACTTTAACCATATTTAATACTTTGGCTATTCAAAAATAGCAGATATCAGATATCTGCTATTTTTGAAAATTCCTGGCACAAAAATATTTTTTGAGACCGCAGCCCAAAAAAATACATCATTTTGGGGGTCCTTGACCTGAAAAGGTTTTGAGAACCACTGATATACACACCTACCGTACTTTTGTTTACTGAGTGAATCTTTGTGTTCTTTGCAGAGGCCTCAGTATTGACCAGAAGAAGAGGCGATACCATTGTTTTAGACAATGCCCAAGCCTCGGACAGTGCCGTCTATCAGTGCGAGGCCCACAACACTCATGGGACGCTTCTGGCTAATGCTAATATCATGATTATGAGTAAGTATGATATAACTTCTTAGTTGCGTCAGGATAGGGCTGTCACGATTATGACATTTCACTTGACGATTAATTGTCGCTCAAATAATTGCGATTTAACGACTTAATTGCGGTTCTATCGTTGAACATTATGAATAAAAATTACATTTCTGTTTGGCTTTTAGGTGTACAGGGCAGTTATGACAAATAACACATATTTAATTACTTTATACTTTAAAATAAACATTTATAGTGGAATGCGTCGCTTTTGTGCTTGTAGATCTGCTATTTCCACTATTTTCGATTAAAAAAAATACATATATGAACATTTTTAACATGGAAATATTATGACCATTATGCAAAAAAAAATGCGATTATCTCAAATAATTACGATTAGGCGATTATTTAATAATTGTGACAGGCCTATGTCAGGACTCAGGAGGACTATTTTAAAGTTCAGCATAATCGTGAGTCATCATCTTCTCCAGGAAGCCCATTATAATAAACACAGTCTTTGAAAATGCTGTTTAGATCCCAAGTAGTTGCTTAGTAATGTCAAGGAAGGGTGCATCTGTTTATGAGTAATTGACAGACACGGGTATTAGTCAGTGGGAGACTGTGGGATGTTGTGTCTGCTGCAGATAGAGTCGCTCGCTTAGATTGGCGAAACGTCCCCCGAAGCGCCGGGGTCTCTTTGAGAACGAGGGCTGTCTGCGAGCAACGCTCCTTAAACATGGGCTAGCCTAGTTTTCCCCACGGAGCCGCCAGCCAGTATGCTAACAAGTTCCCCCCAATTCCATACTGATTTGGGTGCCATAAGACAAACATGTGCTGCTTTACAAGTGCAGATAAAAAAACAGAAGAAAGAATGTGCTCTCTGTGGCTTTCCACCAACGTGGCGAGTTTGCTCGCGGTGACACAGGAGTTAATAAAGCTGGACATTCTGTGAATGCAAAGTCCCAGCTGCTCCCTTTGTAAACAATTAGGAGAGACAGACCATTTAAATGGGAAGCTTTGGCTTCAACTGATAAGGTGCATTCGCTAAGCTAACTCATTATGCCATTGTTTTTTCTTTGATTCCTTCCTCACATTTACACGTTTTTGACAACATGACAGCCTTGTCTTTTTTTCCATTATTTTACACAATGAAAGCCTGCAATTTACCTCGAGGAAAGGCAAACATACCGCTGGACGTCTTCTCCTTCCTCGTATCTCTTATTCGATTATTTCATTATTTTCCCACTCCAAATTAGCAATTATTTCAGAGTTTCTGTCTCGCTCACTGTTGAGTCTATTCTCCTGATAGTCACTGCGTGTTGGGATTAACGTTAATGGCCATAGCAGGATACCACCATGAATGGTTCAAGGCTCAAGGTTCTTTATTGTCACATGCACATACAGTACAATTACAGCAGGTATAGCAACATTGCAGCCAATATTTGTACTCTGAGCATACATCAACAGTGTCAAAAAGAGATCAAATAATAAAATTGATAAGATAACGAAAATGATTACACATCAGTATTAATTACTGCAGATATTTGACTATAGCGTCTGCTGATTTTCCTTACAGACCTGAAACCAATGATCTTGACCAAGGGAGATGAGGAGTATTCTGCTGTAGAGGGAAAGGGGGTGATCATGCACTGTAAGGTGTTCAGTTCTCCTCCGTCCACTATCAGCTGGTAAGTGGGTCCATCCATATGCATATAATAGCTGTTACCCCCTCCTCCCCTGCACCAGCAGAGAGCACTAGACCTCAGCTTGTTCTGTTGTGGCTATGATGTACTCTGTGTCCCTGTTCTGGGGGCAAACCTTCAGCGAAAAAAATATCTACAAGCTAGTGTTGATTTCGTCGACTAAAACTGTGACGAAAAATTTTCGTCGACTACCTTTTTTCACTGACGAAAACTAAATAAAAACGAAATAAAAACGAAATAAAAACGAAATAAAAACGAAATAAAAACGAAATAAAAACGAAATAAAAACTAAGCTACGACGACTAAAACTGAGACTAAATATAGTGACAATTTCGTCAACAAATAAAAACTAGACTAAAATGTTAGTGAAGGACGAGTGGAGAAGAGATCCAGTAGAACTAAAAAAAGTCATTTTATGTTTGGTTGCGCTCTGAAAATAGCAGATCTACAAGCTCACAATGCGTCGCAGTGCGACGCATTGTGAGCTTGTAGATCGGCTATTTTCAGTGTGCAACCAAGTGTAAAATCAGCCATTATGACGCCATCAAGGCACCGCCAAAAGACATTTTAGTCGACTAAATCAACTGTAGATTTAGTCGACTATAACCTTATGATATTTAGTCGACTAAAACTAGACAAAAACTAAAACATTTCAGATGACTAAAATATTACTAAAACTAAATGGAATTTGATTCAAAAGACTATGACTAAAACTAAATAAAAATGTGTTGTAAAAATCAACACTACTACAAGCTCACAAGCTTGTGCAGTAGATTGGCTATTTTCGGCAAAGAGATTTGGTGTAGGAGGGAAATAATAGTGGACCTAGTATAGAGCCCTGGGGGGGGACCCTGGTCAACTAAGTATAAATTAAGTTGTTAAATGGGGACAAACGGAAATGATCACAGAACAGCCTGCCTTTCTCTTCACCAACTTGTATTTCTATTCTGTTTGTATTGGATTACTGCGCTCGAACATCTGCAGTGTCTGCAGGACTAAATGAGTTTATGTGAATGTTCTACAGCAGTGGTTTTCAAAGTGGGGTCCAGGGTTCCCCAGCGAAAATAGTAAAAATTGCCTAAAAATCGGTTTAACCGCTTTTACCCGTACTTCCTATTTGAAAATTCAGCGAAAAACAAGCTCACATGTACAAAGTAAAATGTATGTTCAACACGCTGTGCCATACGACGCGTTGTGAGCTTGTTGATCTGCTATTTTTTTCCCCCCACTGTTCTACAGGGGCAAGGATGGCTCCGTAGTGGAAGGACCAAGGTTTATCGTCCACAACAACGGTTCATTGGAAGTCGACAGCGTGGCGAAAGAAGACATGGGAAAGTACATGTGCTACGCCGTAAACACAGAGGGAGAAGCCGCTATCGATGCCATGCTTTTCGTGAAAGGTTAGCAGTTCACCCTGATAATAATGTGTGTGTTTTTTGCGCAGGCCAAAGAGGCCTTAACAGGTAACTAATGTACATTCCTTATCTAAAGATCCCACTAGAATAGACGTTCCCCCGGAGGACCAGCAGATCTTAATAGGCACCACGGCCCAGCTCTCGTGCCTGGCCGAGTACGACGAGTCCTTCAGCGATGACTTTGAGATCCTGTGGGAAAAAGATGATATGGCAATAGCCCTCAACCACACCGAGAATTCGAGGTAAGGAGACGTCTCTCTCTCTCTCTCTCTTTTTTTTTTTTTCTTTTCTTGTGGCGCTGCGGTCTAAATCCTAGCCGGAAAGTTCGCTTACTTTTAGGTTTCCCGGGTCAATACTGTGTCTCTGCATCCCCCGGCCGTCAATATTAGGTACTTGGTGGAGAATGGCATTCTGCAGATCGTCAACGTAACCCACAGTGACCAGGGACTGTACACGTGTGTGGCTAGGACGCCGGTGGACCAAGACACTGCCTCGGCCTGGATCGTCGTTTTAGGTGAGCAAATGTATCAAACGAAAAAAATCTATAAGACATAACGCTCCTAGACCTGTGCAAAACAACCGTGACTTCCTCAGATTGTAACCGATATATCGTCGCATCGCTCCCACATTACATGGATAAGCAGACAGTGGTGGTACATTTACTCAAGTACTGCACTTAAGTACAATTTTGAGGTACTTTTACTTTACTGGCGTATTGCCAAATTTCAATACTTTTACTTCTGCTCCGCTACAGCTCAGAGGCAAATATTATACTTTCACTCCACTACAATTATTTGAAAACTTTAGTTACTAGTTACTTTGTAGATTTTGATTATTATTACAAAACTTACATTACCCACTTCAGCCCTACTGTATTTGCATTTCGGCCATTTGAAAATAGCAGATCTACAAGCTCACAATGCGTCGCGATGCGACGCATTGTGAGCTTGTAGATCTGCTATTTTCAAAAGATTTGTATACATTTGAAAACTTGTGAAATGGGACATTCTGCATAATGAGCACTTTCTACTTTTGGTACTTTAGGTACATTTTGATACCAATACTTTTGTACTTTTGCTCGACTCGATTTTGAATTCCGGACTTTTACTTATAACCGAGTATTTCTACATCGCCGTATCGATACTTTCACTTAAGTAGAAAACGTGAGTACTTTTTTTTTTCCACCACCGTATAAGCAGATGGCCTTGCTCTCTAGAGCTCTCTCTGTTCCACACCGTCTGACACTGAAGACTATCTTTGAAAGCTTTGTTTCGTTCGTGTGTCATCTCCGCTCCACAGTGTTATACCTTTTGCTTTATCAAACCCGTGTTGTCATGCTGTTTCTCAGATGTCCCCGATGCGCCAGAGGACCTGGTGTTGTCTGAACACAAGGGCAGGAGCGTGAAACTGAAATGGATCCCCGGGGATGATCACAACAGCTCAACTACTGGTAATATGGGACCTCCCTGCACACAGCAGCACTATGTGCTATTGTCTCTGGGATGTGGTAATAGGACCACCCTGCCCCCGGTGCTGCGCCACACTGTCCAAATCCTTAGTGTTCGTTTAACTCTGGGAGTCTGGAAATGTAACCAAAGAACCCAGTAAGAGTCCATTTGGTCGCATTTGTACTCTCTCAGAGGAGTAACACTATGGATTTTTACTGTGTATTGTCTCTGGATGTGTAGCAAGTTCACAAAGCGTTTTTGGATAGAATACTTTATTACAGGCAAAAGTTATGCTATCCTTTTATCCTTTTTAGCTTAACTTTTGACTGTAATAAAGTATTCAATTCAAAAAGAGCCCCAGGGGCTTGTTTCCATTGTGGTCTGTAGCAACTCATGATGTAATAACTGCTCAAATTGTAATAACGGTTCATAATGTCATATTTTTTAATACCTTTTAACAAAAGCTCATAATGTAACCAGCTCATAATGTAATAAAATCATGAGCGCATAACATAATAACAGATTTTTACATAATGTAACAATGTAATAATGTGTTAGATAATGAATCTTACTTAGCCGCCCATAATGTATTAACGGCTCATATCGTTGAGAAAAGTGTTACATCATCAGGCGGAGATTATATTTTCACCCCTGTCTGTCTGTCTGTCTGTCTGTCTGTCTGTCTGTCTGTCTGTCTGTCTGTGTACTGTGCCATTAGTACATTATGTGTTGTTACATGGTCCACTGTACTCAGTTCATCAGTAAGAGATACAATACATACATGAATACAGTAAAATACACGGGTGGGGGGGGCGGGGGACCGAGGATGCTACTACCAAGGCGTTCCTAGGGGTGTTCTACGAAGGCCATTTGTATTTGGGGGTCAGCCATTCTTTTAGGTTAGTTTTGAGTTTGTGTAGGGAGTCCAGATCTTTAATGGCTTTTTGGTAATCCACATTTTGGTGGCAGCATAGCAGAATGCATTTTTCCCCCATGTTTGAAGCGAAGTTTGGCTGCATATAATTCCAGATTGAAGCAGACTTAGTTAGGTTATGCATACTTTGCATAGTAATACTTTCCGAAATCTGTGTCTCCGATTGATTTGTCCGAGCATAAATAACGGTTTGTCTCTTTAGAGCAATGCTGCGTGCCCCAAAGCCGGGGCTGAGGAGTTTGCTGCACAGCTGGTGGTTAGCTAAGATAAGCGCCTCTTTGGCACTGAGTGACAGGGACCGACTGATTTTTTCCCCACCTGTCAACAGAGTTCATTATCGAGTACGAGGAGACCCAGTGGGAGCCGGGAAACTGGAAGGAGCTGCTCAGAGTGCCTGGGAACCACGGCTCGGCCGTGCTGAGGCTCCACGGCCACGTCGACTATCGCTTCCGCGCGTCTGCTGTCAACGCCGTGGGCAGGAGCCGTCCCAGCGAGCCCACAGAGAGATACAAAACGCCAGCGGCAGGTCTGTGACACCGACGCCCTCCCCCGTCTCTCATATTGTTTTTTTATGCCCCTAGCCTCTAGTGATGAGGTCCCGCTGTCGCCACGGCTACTGTCTGAACCCTGTGATCCTTGTGTACTTTGTGCTCACATCTAGTGGATAATTGATTCCCCCTGTCTCTCGTTTTGAAATTCTGGTCTCTGTTGAGTGCGTATCACCAGTCGTTTCTTACAACTAACAACTGTCATGCCGACAAAATCTATACTCTTCCTTCCACACAGCCCCTGACAAGAATCCTGAAAATATCAAAATCGAAGGTCGCATGCCCAATGAAATGGATATCAACTGGGAGGTAAGAAAAAGCATGGACCTTTAATATCCCTTTTCCATATACTGTAATGTGGGCTACCTCAGCATATTGAATTATTCACAATCTGCAGCGGTTTTTGGAAATCAAAGCATTTATCTTCCCTAAGAGGGAACAGACGCAAAGTTTTATGAATGCTTCATATGCAATTATCAATAGAAATTTATGAAATAGAAATATGGCCCCTTTGAAATTTCATTCTGTGGTTCACATATATTCAGAAAACCTATTTTCCGGGATCACTCTGTATGAGTTTTCAATGAAAGCCGCCATTCTGCTGCTTTGATTAGAAAGAGAAAGGGAAAGCTATGAAAAGGGGATTTTCTTCTTCTTTCTTTTTTTTTACACGTCGAACAATATATTCTGCTTTATTGTAAAAAGATGAATCTCTCCCTCACTTATTATCTGGCTGCCCTGCCAGGATAATATAGCCCTAGATCCAAGATGCATGAGCTGTCTCACTGTTAATGATTTGCTTTCTGTGGATAATGGTATTACATTCTATTTCTCATGGTCAATCCTCTGTGTGGGATGTTCTCTCCATCAGTATCCAAAAGTTTTTTTTTGCTGCACTGGAAGTCAGTTGTCCCATTGTTTTTTGTTGTGTTTAGTTTTTTGTACTAGGATCAAATACCACCAGTATAGTTTAATACTATCCTTAATTGTCAATAATAATAATCCTACTTGCACGCACGCACGCACACACACATATGATATACAAACATACATACATAGGCGCACGCACGCACGCACGCACGCACGCACGCACGCACGCACGCACGCACGCACGCACGCACGCACGCACGCACGCACGCACGCACGCACGCACGCACGCACACACACACACACACACACACACACACACACACACACACACACACACACACACACACACACACACACATTTGAAATATTTATTTATGTCCACATAAACAGAAGTACAAGAATTCCTTGTACTAAAGGACATAAACACTGCCAGTGCAGTCAGATAATGGGAAAACAGCCAGTTACAAAGTGCATATAAGGCAGAACATTGTTACATACAATAATGTTGGCATACTTCTTGTCGAACACAGCAGACCACAATCATGGGTAAAGGAGACAACGCCTCCTCCAAATTGAGCGGCTTCCTATAATAGCTGATATTGAGCAGTACCTTGCTAATGGTTTAGCCCTCCTTTTGGAGAGGCCGGCCATTTGAAGGCCCCTCACAACCAACTTGTGCACGTGCCCCCTAGGCTACCAAATATAAAAACCAAAAGTTTACATCTGTAGCCTAGCTGAGAGAGGTTCTGCTCTAGCTGGTGATATTTTAGCACTTTGGTTAGGAAGACTTCTTCTAAGCTGTAATAAAAAGTACAGCCGACCTCGAGAATGAACACCTCCCTATGGTTTTCATTAACAACAATGACATCAGGGGTGTTAGCTGAAATGTTAGAGAACACAGAATCATCGTTACACAGGCTAAACATGCTCGGCTTCACAGTAGAACGAATACAGCATGATGGAGGACCTGAAAATAGAAGAGATATCTTTTGATATCAAATCCACTATTCTGTCATGCCTACTTACTGTATGTAGAGTCCCCTGTATACATGGCACCCATTTAAGATGTGGGACATGGTTTCAGCTATTTGTTCATGACCATGGTGTATACAGTGAGGAGCATGGTTGCCTGGAAACCAGATGGAGAGGTTAAGTTTAGATGGTAAAACCTGCAACCTCGCTTTCAGAGTAAAGACAACAATGCACTCGTCTAAAGCAACATTTTTGAACACACACACACACACACACACACACACACACACACACACACACACACACACACACACACACACACACACACACACACACACACACACACACACACGGTCAAATCTAAGTCTGTGAAAAAGTGGAGGGAATATAGCACCAGTTAGCTCAGACTTTGTTTTCTTGGTTTCATTTAAATCAACGATTGAGGATGTGCAGTATGTATGTATGTATGGACATTTATACATTGATTGATTGATAAATTGATTGAATCTTTATTAACAGTTTGCAAAAAACAAGGCACGGTGGCACAGATTTATACAAAAGAATGCTAAAAGGATGAGGGCTTGTTTCCATTAAGGTCCTGTGTATTCAATTCATCGAGACATTTAAAGACAAACAACAATGTACAATAATATGCAAAATAAACATCATATGAAAGAAATATATGTACAGTAAACAGTTGGGGGGGGGTCATTTCCGGTGATGAGCTTAGACTCTTTACTTTTTACAGTATATGGGTATAAAGGGAAGGTAGTGATATACGGATGGGAATGTACTGTGTACTGTATGTGAAGGTGTGTGCACAGCTTCATGAATTCAGTACTTTTTATGTTTAGCTTTTCTTTTTTTTCCTTCAGAATATAATTTCATATTTGGTCAAAGGGGAAAAGAAAAATGTACGGTATAGGAGATGATAAAATGTCTCATGTCTATGTTTATTTCAATAAAAAGTGAATTTTTGTGAAGGAGGCCGATGCACACCTCAAAGGTTGGCGACGGGTGCGTAAGTCAAAAATGCAGATTTTAGGAGGAGATCTCTGATGGTTAAATCAAAGAAGAGGACCCGTTCCGCACACTGTCAGAAACTTGCAAAAGATTTAGCTCTTTATACGTTTCGGTCGTTAGACCTTCATCAGGACAGGTGAAGGTTGTCTGTCCTGATGAAGGTCTAACGACCGAAACGTTGAATAAAGAGCAATTTTTTTTTTGTGCAAGTTTCTGACAGTGTGCGGGTCCTCTTCTTTGATTTAACCACCAGAGATCTCCTCCTAAATGAAAAGTGAATTAAAACAATACATAACTTTTAACTCTGGAAAAACTTGGCGGATGCTAACACTATTAGCATTTTAGCATCTTAGCTTAGCATGTTAGCCCTTAGGTGTCCTTATATACTACTGACATGTACATTACTATGTACACGTAACCTATTAACCACGGTGATGAAAGTCAAAATTCTAATTCGGCTTTTTTTTCCTTCTTTTTGTCCATCACACCAGCCACTGTTTCCCATGGAGCACAACGGCCCCGGTCTGGAGTACAAGGTCAGCTACAGGCGACAGGACGTGGCGGAGGAGGAAGACTGGCAGGAACACGTGGTGAAGAGACACTCGTTCGTCGTGAAAGACACGCCCACCTTCGTCCCGTACGAGATCAAGATCCAGAGCCGGAACCACCAGGGCTGGGGCCCCGAGCCCAAAGTCGTCTCCGGCTACTCGGGAGAGGACTGTGAGTGGCAGCCTTTCACTTATACCTGTTACTAATATCACACAGGATCACGTTTAACCCATAGAGACCGGGAACGATGCATCTGTGTGTCATTTTTGTGATTTCTTTGGGCTATTCAAAAATAGCAGATCTACAAGCTCATAGCGCGGCACCGAGTGCCACGCAACGAGCTTGTAGATCTGCTATTTTTTTTTAAATCGTGACAATTTGAGCAAATCTTTGAATATATATATATTTTAAAGCGAACATTTTTAACTCAAATCTTTGATTCTGGGGGGGGGGACTAATTATTTGGACATGGGGGTCCGCGGCCAAATACATATCATTTTGGGGGTCCTTGACATGAAAATGTTTGAGCACCACTGATGTAGAAACATATGTTTTTTCATAAAACTGTTGGGACTTAGAAGACATTTTGTAGAATCGGCCTCAGGTCTTAATGGGTTAATTTAACATCTCCCCCCAGTGTGCTCATGATAGCACAGCCATCAGCTGGTGGAAGCTGTAAAAATCAATTTACACTCCCCCGGGGAACAGAAGATACTTCCTTTCCTTTCCCATTACACGCCTACATTACAAGCCCTTGTAGATCGACATGTTTTGCTGTGCGACTCCATCATACACAGTATATGCTCGCATTTTATGTATTGCTTTTTGTTCTACAATAATGTCTAATGTTTTTTGTCATTGAGTCATTTTGTAGACATACTTTATTTTAATCTCTCATCTCTATACTGTAGCTTTCTTTTGGAGTTGCCCCCAGGACGTAACCACAGGTCATGGCTCCTCTCTCTCTCTCTCTCTCTGTCTCTGTCTCTGTCTCTGTCTCTGTCTCTCTCTCTCTCTCTCTCTCTCTCTCTCTCTCTCTCTCTCTGCTTAACAGTAAATGCTTCTTTTAGTTCCATGGTGTGATTGTATAATAGACAGCGCCCCTTAATTGCTATAACTAGAATTTGACTCCTGTAAATCCTTAATAGGTCTTAAATAGGAAATTCATGTAGTTCATCCCATTGCATCTGTCTCTGTTGAATGTTATATGTGCTCAATGTAGTTTTGTGGTTTTTAGCTTGATGAGATGGTGCGCCAACATGCAAGACTTCCATACTCTCTCTGTGTGTGTGTGTGTGTGTGTGTGTGTGTGTGTGTGTGTGTGTGTGTGTGTGTGTGTGTGTGTGTGTGTGTGTGTGTGTGTGTGTGTGTGTGTGTGTGTGTGTGTGTGTGTGTGTGTGTGTGTGTGTGTGTGTGTGTGTGTGTGTGTGTGTGTGTGTGTGTCATAGAAAATAAAGTGTAAAAATACTGTCCGCCTGGGTGAAACACCAAAGACAGAGGCTCACCCATGTGCTACTTCCTGGTTTACGTGACAACACACTGCACGTTGTCCTGACAACGACGCACGCCGTTCATGGGAAAAGGGGCAATTTTTTCTTTTTTTTTCTTCGAGGATGGCACTTTATTACTCTGACACGCAAACTTGTTATAATGTGCAGCTTGCCTGACTAATAAAGTGCCTTCCTCAAAGAAAAAGCAAGGGAAAAAAAGCGTCAGTGCCGGGCCCCGGGTCGGACGCATATTAATAATTAATGGTCGGGCTCGATTCGGGTCGGACACAAAGCTGTCGGTAACGGGACGTGTTCGGGCTGAAAAAATCAGCCCGATCCCAGCTCTAATGTGTGTGTGTGTGTGTGTGTGTGTGTGTGTGTGCACGTGCATGCCTTATATACTCTATATATACTGTATATGTGTGTGTTTATCTCCACAGTTCCTTCTGCTGCGCCGGATGATGTAGCTGTAAAGGTGATGAACAACTCCGTGGTCAAGGTTAGCTGGATACGTGTACACAAGGACACACTGCACGGACATCTGGGAGGCTACAAGGTAATACCTCAAATACATCCCCTTGCTTTTAGACACAGTTTAACCCCTTTAGACCGGGAAACGCATCTGTGTCGTTTTTTTAGATTGCCTTTGGCTATTTAAAAATAGCAGATCTGCAAGCTCGTAGCGCGGCACCGAGTGCCGCGCTACGAGCTTGCAGATCTGCAATTTTTTGGGAAAATCTTGAAAATGTGTGCAAATCTTTGAATATATGTTTTTTAAAGGGAAGATTTGTAACTCAAATCTTTGCTTCTGGGGGGTCCCTGGAACTAAATATTTTGAGATGGGGGTCCGCGGCCAAATACGTATAATTTTGGGGGTCCTTGACATGTAAAAGTTGGCGAACCACTGATATAGAAACATACGTTTTAAAAAAATAAACTGTTTGGATTTAGAAGACATTTGTAAAATCCCCAGAAAGAAAGATTTGAGATACAAATGTTTGCTTCAAAAAAAATAATATATATATTCAAAGATTTGCACACAAAAATCTTAGATAAATTGCATTTATCTAAAAATCTAAAAATCTAAAAATGACACAGATGCGTTCCCGGTCTGAATGGGTTAAAAGGAACGACCCCGACCTTGCTCTAACGGTTCGCACCCCTCTGCCCCGCTCTGTCTCTCTCTCTCTCTGGCAGCTCAATGCTCCCCCTCTCTCTCTCACAGACCATCAGCAAAAAAACACATAACTCATTCAGTGATTTATCCCATGTATGATATGGGCTTGCTCTGTGAAAGCCGGCGTTAAGCCCTTGTGATGCTGCTGTGTGTGTGTGTGTGTGCGTCCCATGTGGTGGCGTACTGTAGGCAGTGGTGGAAAGTAACTAAGTACATTTACTCAAGTACTGTACTTAAGTACACTTTTGAGGTATTTTTTTCCAATACTTTTGCTTCTACTCCACTACATCTCAGAGGCAAATCTTGTACTTTTACTCCACTACAATTGTTTGAAAACTTTACTTACAGTAGCCTACTAGTTACTTTTCAGATATAAAATATGATATTATGAAACATGCATTAACCACTTTAGCCCTATTTTATACATAGGCTATTTGAAAATAGCCGATCTACGACGCGTTGTGAGCTTGTAGATCTGCTATTTTCAAACATTTTAGTACTTTTACTTTTGGTACTTTAAGTACATTTTGATGCCAATACTTTTGTACTTTTAATAAGTACATTTTGAATTCCGGACTTCTACATTGCAGTATTTATACTTCTACTTAAGTAAAACATGCGAGTACTTTTTCCACCACTGGGTGTGTGTGTAGGTAAATTGGTGGCGCCTGCGCAGCCTGGCCGACGACTCGAAGAAAATCCACGACAACAAGCAAATGAAGACGGTCCCCGGGGACCGGAGCCACGCCGTGATACCGGCGCTGACGCCCTTCTCCGAGTACAGCCTCATCGTGATGACCTTCAACGGACGGGGCAGCGGGCCCGGCAGCCATCCCGTGAAGTTCAAAACCCCGGAGGGAGGTAGGAGGGATTGTTAGAGCAGTGCTGTGCAGAAACAACATGGAACTTATTGATTTACTACTACTGCAGGGCTGAGAGGGGGGAAAAATAATAGTCAAAAGAAAGAAAGTGGAGGCTGCAGAATTCTACTCCTCACTGTGTGTATTACCTTTGTTTTTTTTTGCTCCCGCAGTTCCTGAGAAAAATCCTGTTTTCAGGGTCACGGACGTACAGAAGCACACAGTGGCGCTGGCCTGGGCCCCTCCACTGGAACCTAATGGAATTCTCACTGGTTACCTCCTGGACTATCAGCTGAGTATGTATCTTGGTGTCCTATACCCTGTATAAGGAAAAAGAAAAGTATAGAATAGTTATTTGCATTCACAGCAACACTGTGCTTCCTTCCATGCAGTGGTGGAAAAAAGTTCTCACATTTTTTTACTTAAGTAAAAGTATCAATACTGCAGTGTAGAAATACTAATATTACAAGTAAAAGTCCCGGAATTCAAAATGTACTTGAGTAAAAGTACAAAAGAATTGGTATCAAAATGTACTTAAAGTACCAAAAGTAGAAAGTACTAATTATGCAGGATGTCCCATTTCAAGTTTTCAAATGTATACAAATATTTTGAAAATAGCAGATCTACAAGCTCACAATGCGTCGCATCGCGACGCATTGTGAGCTTGTAGATCGGCTATTTTCGAATGGCCGAAATGTATATATAGGGATGAAGTGGTTAATGGCTGTTTTGTAATAACAGCCATAAAGTAATAAGTTATTAGTAGTTTAGTAGTAATAGTAGTACGTTTTCAAATAATTGTAGGCTACTGGAGTAAAAGTACAATATTTTCCTCTGAGATGTCGTGGAGTAACAGTAAAAGTACAGACAATTGGAAATACTCAGGTAAAGTAAAAGTACCACAAAATTGTACTTAAGTACAGTACTTGAGTAAATGTACTTAGTTACTTTCCACCACTGGAAAAGAAAAGTATCGAATTGATTATTTGCATTCACAGCAACACTGGTGCTTCCATGTCAAATACAGAAGAGGAAGTGATCAATCCCTGAGAGACGCCGTGATGCATTTTGTTCAATATGGAATCGTTCTGCACAGCATGGAGGTCAACTTTGTACTATTCTACTGTAGCTGCCTGGCATCCATAGCAATAAGAGCCATTGTTGTGTCCAGTGTTGGAAAAAGTACATTTTTTTTTTACTTAAGTAAAAGTATCAATACTGCAATGTAAAAATACTCTTTACTTGAGAAAAAGTACAAATGTATTGGTATCAAAATGTACTTAAAATACCAAAAGTAGAAAGTACTCATTGTGCAGAATGTAGAAAGTTTTTAAATGTATTAAATGTATAAAAATCGTTAAAAAATATGCGACACGGAGTGCATCGAGTGCCGCAGTGACCTTCTGGAAGTCCCTGGAACAAAATATTTGACAAATGTTCGCTATTAAAAAAATATCTTTTCAAAGATTTGCAGAAAATGAATAGCCAAAGAAATCTTCAAATGACTCAGATGCTTTAGATTCCCGGCCCTAATGGATTGGAAGTCCAAATATTGTCGATATACCACTTTATCTGTTGCTTCAGTGCTCTGCGATCGAGGGACCCGAAGAAGTTTCACTCTCATTGTAAAAAAAACACTTTTAGCACAGAGATGAATGCAAACAAAGCAGATTCTTGGGTTCATGAGGTTTTTTTTCACCCACGGTATTTCTCCTACTTGCAGCAGCCACGGTATCGACCGATAGATTTTTGTTGCGCTAGCTAGAGAACTCCTGTCAAGGCGGGGTAATATACCATGAATACAGCCATTTCACTTTCCCAAATATACTACAGTACAGTAAGGAGTGGGATTGTGAGATCTGGTGTTTCTCCACACAGTGAGAATCAATGGAATCATAACTTACGTGTTCTTTGCTCATGGCTGAACAGAAGTATAACTAGATCATCTAAAACCTCTGTTTCTCAAGGTCTGGTCCAGGGCCCACCAGGGGTCCAAATGGAACATGAACTTGTACCGTGTGGGTTATCTCTGGGACCCCAATCTACACCGTACAATCCATAGGGTTCATTTAAATCTGACTGTACAAATGGAACAAATGGTTACAGTTACAGACTTGTTACAGACCTGCTATGGTCCTATTTGTAACTCAAATCTTTGCTTCTGGGGGTTCCTGGAACTAAATATTTTACAAATGTTCGCTTTAAAAAATATAGAATCCAAGATTTCGCCACAAGTTTTCTAAAATAGCAGATCTACAAGCTCATAGCGCGGCACTCGGTGCTGCGCTCTGAGCTTGTATATCTGCTATTTTTGAATAGCCCAAAGAAATCAAAAAATGACACACAGATGCGTTCCCGGTCTTAAACAATATTTGGACTCATATCATGGGCCAGGTTGGCTATAATGCAACCTAAGATACTACTCAAATTCAGCATCAGTTGAGCATCAATTAAATTACATGGAAAATGATGATTACTCCCGGTGATGCCCCCGTTCTGCCACTAGGAGATATAGTTGTCCTGTTTGATGCCGTTTACAATGCATTATAGCCTCTGGTTTAGCTTAGCACACCTTCTCTACAAAATGAGCATTCTCTCATCATAGCAGAGAGCTGATCAACTGCACAGTAATCTTTCCGTTGTGCTGTATATCATTGGTTCTCAAAGTGGGGTCCGGGTACCCCCACAGGGGTCCTCGGAGGGGTACCAGGGGGGGCCCGAGCGAAATGTGTTAATACGGCGTCACAATCATTTCTACCACTTTAACCATATTTTAGACTTTGGGCTATTCATTCATTCATTCTATTGGTGCAAATATTTGAATATGTATATTTTCGTTCAACTCAAATCTTTGCTTCTGGGGGTCCCTGGAACAAAATGTTTTGAGATGGGGGGGTCCGCAGCCAAATTACATATAATTTTTGGGGGTCCTTGACATGAAAAAGTTTGAGAACCACTGCTGTATAATATGACATAGTGAAGTGTGCACGGTATTTTTCAAGAGTCTTGAAAGCCAATAGGAGGTGGATCTGTGTGGCTCTCTGTTAATTGTAGTAACCTCATGGCCTCGTGGCCAAGACAAAAATCATTGTGTGGTTCTAACGGGGACCACCGGTGTCAAAGTGGGGGTCGGAACGCTATATAGGAAACGTGTCAGGTTGATGTCCGCTGGCCTGCTGCGTGTCTGTCATGATTATGGCTCAGTAGGTGGCTGACCATAAGGTCACCGTGTCACAGTCTGTTAAGGCTGTAGTGTTAGTGACCCCGCCCGATCCCCCCCCCCCCCCGTCCAGAGCGGACACCTCCATCACGCAGCAGATTGTATGTGTTCATGTAGCGTCTCTTTAGACAAGAAGCCATGATGAGGCTTGATGACTTGACTTTAACCCTTTAAGACCGGGAACGGAATCATTTTTAGATTTCTTTGGCTATTGAAAAATAGCAGATATACAAGCTCGTAGCGCGGCACCGAGTGCCGCGCTACGAGCTTGTAGATCTGCTATTTTTGAAAAATCGTGAACGTTTGTGAAAATCTTTTGATATCATATTTTTAAAGCGTACATTTGTAACTCAAATCTTAGCTTATGGGGAATCTACAAATGTCTTCTAAATCCTAACAGCTTTTTGAAGAAAAGAAAAAACCCTCTGTTGTTATATCAGTGGTTCTCTAACATTTTCACGTCAAGGACCCCCAAAATGATATGTATTTGGCCGCCGACCCCCATCTCAAAATATGTTGTTCCAGGGACCCCCAAAGATTTGAGTTACAAATGTTCGCTTTCAAAATATATATATTCAAAGATTTGCAAAACTTTTCACGATTTCTCAAAAATAGCAGATCTACACTACGAGCTTGTATAACTGCTATTTTTTTAATAGCCCAAAGAAATCTAAAATGACACACAGATGCGTTCCCGGTCTCAATGGGTTAAAACGACAGCTTTGTGCTGCATTTACCAGCTAATTGACTTTGATTTTTTTGAGACTACACAGGAGGCGCCCCAAAATGTCCTACAGTATTTCAAGAGAGAACGTTTTTTCATTGTGCCAGCCAGCACGATAAAGCTGATGGACTCTTTGAAATAGGACTTTTTTTTTCTCTCTCCCCCCCCTCCCCCCGCCCCCCTTTTTTTAAAAGTCCCCTTGAAAGAAGTCATGTGTGAAATGTTGAGGATAATGCAGCCAGCTGTCAGCGTGGCACCGGCGACACCAGAGGAATCTCAACGTCGTGGCACAGCTGTTCCAAACGCTACGCCTGTTTTCAGATGGCCATCATTAAGCCATTAAAGACCGGGAACAACACATCTGTGTAATTTTTTGATTTATTTGGCTATTCAAAAAAATAGCAGATCTACAAGTTCATAGCGCGGCACCGAGTGCCGCGCTATGAACTTGTAGATCTGCTATTTTTTTTGAAAAATCGTGGAAAACTTTGCAAATCTATGAATATATATTCTACAATGTCTTCTAAATCCTAACAGTTTTTTGAAAAAACTTATGTTGCTTTAATATCAGTGGTTCCCAAACTTTTTCATGTCCCCCAAAATGATATGTATTTCGCTGCGGACCCCCCATTTCAAAATGTTTTGTTCCAGGGACCCCCAAAAGCAAAGAAAAATGATCGCGTTAAAAAATATATATTCAAAGATTTGCAAAAATGTTCACGATTTAAAAAAAATAGCAGATCTACAAGTTCATAGCGCGGCACCGAGTGCCGCGCTATGAACTTGTAGATCTGCTATTTTTGAATAGCCAAAGTATAGAATATGGATAAAGCGGTTACACAGATGCTTTCCCGGTTTGAATGGGTTAAGTTCACATCTCGCAAGGTTTCACAGAAAGGCCAGTTTTGTAGCATCATATACCAGACCTAGAACAGAAGGGGGGGTGGGAGGTGTGTGTGTGTGTGTGTGTGTGTGTGTGTGTGTCTGTGCGTGTGTGCGTGTGTGCGTGTGTGCGTGTGCGTGTGTGCGTGTGCGTGTGCGAGTGTGCGCGTGCGTGCGTACTCACCAGCATACAAATTAACACATTATAAATGTAGATTATTTTGAAAAGAGTCCGTCCATCAGTTTGTTCCTAAAGGGTAATCCATCAGCCTGGCTCTCAACCCAATTACCGATGCATCAGAGAGAAGTTGCTTCTCCACACATGAAAACGACATGGCCGACGGGACCTAATCCTAACGTATTCTTTTCAATTTTCCATTTTATTTATTTATCTCCGTTCAGTCAATGACACGGACGCGGTCGGGGCCCTGCAGACGGTAGAGATCAGTAACCCCGACGCCACCAAGTGGATCCTGCGTGACTTGGAGGCCGTGAGCAGGTACACGTTCTACCTGCGCTCGTGCACCAGCGTGGGCTGTGGGCCCGTCGTCAGCGAGGAGTGCACCACGACCCCGGAAGCACGTAAGTCAACGCGGGAAGCTGAACAATTAAAGCTGGGTGCGGATGTATGTGGGTATGAATGTATGCGTGGGTATGTGTGTGGTTTTGTGAGCATAATTTAACCCATTTAGACCGGGAAAGAATGTGTCATTTTTAGATTAAAAAAATTGCTATTCAAAAATACATATCATTTTGGGGGTCCTTGACATGAAAAAGTTTTGAGCACCACTGATATACAGTACTGTATAGCAACAATTTTTTTTTTTTTAGAGATTTAGAAGACATTTGTAGAATCCCCCCAGAAGCAAAGATTTGAATTACAAATGTTCGCCTTCAAAATATATAGATTCAAAGATTTGAAAAAATGTTCAAGATTTTTCCAAAAATAGCAGATCTATGAGCTTGTATATCTGCTATTTTTGAATACCCCAAAGACATCTAAAAATGACACGGATGCGTTCCCGGTCTTAATGTATTAAAGTGTGGGTTTAATGGAGGAACACTGATGTGTCTGTGTAAGGATGGGACACAAGGTGCCCTGCAGGGGCCTGACAGAACTTAGGTTAAGTGAAGTATATGCAGTAGGTGACAATGGCATTTTCAGTGTTATCAAATGGCGTTGAACTGGCAGAATATGATACAGGCATTGGCCAAGCTTTTTCAAATCTCCATGTAAGTAATTTTTATAAACAATTTCATACGGGGGCGATGGAGGTTTTCATTTGTCACTGTCACGAAAGAGCAAGTGCTTATTGATTGGAGGGAGAACGTGAGGTACGAAACAATCAGCTAAAAACAGAAAAATGCTTTGAGCGGAGGAAACAGAAAGGTTTTAATATTGAATCGTGTAATCATGAAGGTGTTGCTGGATACAGTAAGTAATCATAATGGGCTGGATGATCCCTTGCATGTAATCTTTTGTTTTCAATTTTTCCATTTTAATGACTTCGTTTGAAGACTTCATAGGCTACGGTGCCTCAACTTATCACAGAACCCAAGTTTAAGGTGCTGATGAGACTGTGGGCGCGGAAACAAACGAAATAATTAGATTCAAATGAAACGGTAAAATGCAAACAGATTTGCCGGAGTGCCAGTATAAAGCACAACAAAAGACAAAACAGAAACACTTGAGTGGGCTTCACTTACCTTTTTATTTCGTTTTGTTCACTATAATTGAAAGAATCACGGACAGACAAACACAGTTTGTTCATGGTATTGTAGTACAATACCGACGGTCTGTTGGCAGAGATAACTATAGAACTATAGAACTAATGCATATATTCACAGCGAGAATGATAAATTCAAAGAAAAGAAATCTCCTTGATTCTGTAGTTGTTTATTTATTTGTATCTTAGCGCAGAAGAATTGATCACATTGTGTGTGGGGGCTCTTATTGGGTGTCTATGTAATATCCTTGTCATGGAGTCTCGTACGTCTCTTGTTACACACTCGAGGGAGACACATTAGTAGTGAACATTAAAGCCGTGCTACCGTCATTTTGTTTTTTCCACTGCCTTGCTCCTGTATCATGTTAATTACTCCAAGGCTCTTCCCTTCGCACTGCTGCCAGAAAATGTCCTGTGTGTGCCAGCAGCTTGCTCTTTCATTACAAATGTGCATGCGTGTGTGAGTATGTTTAATATATGCATGTGTGCACACAGGTGTGTGCCGACCAGACAGTTCTACCATGTGCTGCTTTGCTATGCATTGCTTTTTTGCTTTGTCTTTGTGTTTTCCGTCTCCCTGCAGCAGCTTCCGCCACGGTTTCCAACCTCCTCTTCAGTATGTACTGTACTGTTAGATGCCGGGACGGGGTTCTAGAGCCCTGTCTGATAAACCAGTCTGGCTCTGTCCGGTCTGTCTGTATCTGTAGGGTTTAAAAGTCTAATTTATATTTCGTCTCTCACGACGGTGACAACCAGTGGTGTGAAGTAACTAGAGGTTACGTATGTAACCCCGGTTCTTTTAGTTCTCGAGTGAGACACTCACTATGGGAAACAGCGCCAGAACTAAGTTCATTTACTGTACTTAAGTACAATTTCGAGGTACTTTTACTTACTACTGGAGTGTTTCCAATTGTATATACTTTTATTTCTACTCCACTACATCTCAGAGGAAACTACTGCAATTATTTGAAAACTTAAGTTGACTAGTTACTTTGCAGATATAAATTATTACATTATAAAACATACAGTAACCACTTCAGCCCTATTTTATACCTAGGCTATTTGAAAATAGACGATCTACAAGCTCACAACGCGTCGCGTGTGAGCTTGTAGATCTGCTATTTTCAAATATTTTACTACTTTTACTTTTGGTACTTTATAAGCACATTTTGATACCAATACTTTTGTACTTTCACTCAAGAACATTTTGAATTCTGGACTTTTACTTGTAACAGAGTACTTCTACATTGCAGTATTGATACTTTTACTTAAGTCAAACATTTGAGTACTTTTTACACCACTGGTGACCAAACCAATGTCACCGTTGTATGACAAAGTATGAAATAGGCTTTGGGCAACTAACAGCCAAGCACACTGTACATAACCATGGCATTACCAACACGCATATCATTATGGACAGCAGTTTGCCGTTTACGGGTGTGTTAAAAAATGTACGGCACGATGCCCTTCATTCATGACCTTAACCCGTTGAAACCGGGGGAAGCGTCTGTGTCATTTTAGATTTTAGCTTCGCCGCGCTATGAGCTTGTAGATTAGCTTTTTATTTTTTTTATCTCGAATTCTTTTGCAAATCTTTAAATATATATTTTTATAACAAACATTTTTAACTCAAATCTTTGCCTCTGGGGGTCCCTGGAACAAAGTATTTTGAGGGGGTCCGCAGGCCAAAATACATACAATTTTGGGGGGTCATTCACATGAAAAGGTTCGAGAACCACTGATATAGAAACGTACGTTTTTTCAGAAAACTGTTTTAGATTTAGAGGGCATTTGTAGAACCGGCCCCAGGTCTTAATGGGTTAACCATTTGACGGATGGAATCACACTATAGCCTATACAGTATTTCAGATTGATCTATTAAAGTGCTGTGTTGGTACGCCACATGTTTAAGCAGTCTGCTCTAATTACTGTAGCTGTGTGTGGGCCCTAGTTAGCTTGCATGGGTAGATAGATTCATGGGCTGTGTGAGCAGGTGTGACACGCTCATACACACACATTACTTCAGGAATACAGAACGATAAACACGCAGACATTTCCCACTCATTGATGAATAATTAACCTTGTCTACTGTTTGCCCTTGCCATCGGCAGAGAGCACTACTCACGCCTTCCTCCATTAGCAAAATGTCAACCGTTTTCTAGATAAAGTTTGTGGCTTTCTCTGCAATAGCGATGTTAACTCTTTAAGACCGGGAACCGCATTCTGTGTGTCAATTTTTGGATTTCGTTGGGCTATTCAAAAATAGCAGATATACAAGCTCATAGCGCGGCACCGAGTGCCGCGCTATGAGCTTGTAGATCTGCTATTTTTGAAAAATCGTGAAAAGTTGTGCAAATATTTGAATTTCTTTCTTTTTTTTTGGTGGACATTTGTAACTCAAATCTTTGCTTCTGGGGGTCCCTGGAACTCAATATTTTACAAATGTTCGCTTTAAAAAATATTTAATCCAAGATTTTGCCACAAATTTTCTAAAATAGCAGATCTACAAGCTCATAGTGCGGCACAGACTTGAATAGCCAAAGAAATCAAATAAATGACACACAGATGCGTTCCCGGTCTTAATGGGTTAATGAGTAACCTAATTATAACTTCATATTAATCTTGGCTCATTAGTGACTCTGTAAATGAATATTGACTTTTATCCTAGAAAGAGCGCATACTCAGTGTCACATGTGGAACTCACACAGAGGAAACAAATGATGCTTAAAGAGCTTAAACCCAGGAAGAGGCAGCAACCATCTATCCTCTCTTCGTGTCATTATGTATGCTCAAGCTCAAGCGAGACATTAATGTCCCATAATTTAGCAATTGTCATTTTTTTTAATCATTCCTTGGTATCTATAAACACACCTGTACCAATATTTACAGTGAAAATGTCTACATTTCTTCTATTCAAGTCTTCTCTGTGCTTCTTTCTGCTCTTTAAACTCACAGTCCGTTTCCAGTTTTAACTGCTTAGTAGTCATTCATTATTCATTATCTGACTGCTGTGAATGGCTGAGTTCGAGAAAACGTGGGAAACGATTTTAATTCTTAATCCTTTCTCGATTCAAATCTACAAATGAACTCTGAACGTTGCCTATAGCCGCCTAAAAAACACTGCTTTCTGCACACACAGAAGCTCCTCTTTTATAGCCACAAGCAGGCTATAGTAACAATTATCTGCAAACACATTTATCCTCATCCTGCAGTCTGGAGGTGTGAAATATTCTGTGCACACAGCCTGGACGCGCAAGTTCAAGTTGTTTATTGTCTCGTGCACACAACACAGCCGGTAGCAAAACTGCTAGACAGTCGGATTCTCGTACACAAAGGTCTCCTCAACAGTGTGAACTCACTAGATAGCTCCAATTTCACCTTCATCTTAAATTAGTTCCGACTTGCTATGGCGCGGCTACGACCGCAATTCCATTAACCTCATTCCTGGGAAGCTCAGCGGTTATTTGTCAGCCCGTATCTAAGTCAAAACTGGATGAAATGTCGAATGGCTTGTAAAACAGACAGTGTTTAATCAGCCCCTTGACATAATGCTTGGTAGCATATAGTATTTAATATTTTTTGTTTGCACCATAGATGTTGTAGACCTCTCAAAGAGTTACTAATTTTAGATCACATAGCCTCTGTAGTTGAAGTGTGCGCTAACCCTATAACTTCCCGCTAGCATGTAGCTTATATATATATGCCTCTTCTTCTCCGAATTGATAACCACAAAGCTATGTCTTCCTTTTTCCAGGCCAGTCAGCCTTCCCCTCACCTCCAAGCACCACAAGGTCCCCTGTGGCCAAACCAAGCACTCGCTCCACCATAGGTATAGCTGCTTCACATTCAGACGCAAGCCACAGAAGAAGTGGCTGAAATAATCTATTATTAATCATTGCTGCTGTAGTAGTCCCACCAGATGTAAAAATTGAATATTCGATGCAGCAACACATCCTGACCCAAAGGTGTGAGCGCTATGTGTTTAGTCACTCCAATGAAGGACAAATATCTCTAATTGTCACTGATTGATCTGTTGGGGCCCCCGTCCTCTCTGTACACGGCGGGTTATTGACTAAACAGTCACCTGACATTTACATGTAATATTCAACCAGGTAAACAAACAAACTCTCTGTGGGACAAGGAAATGTCCATGGCAGCATGCAGCATCTGAGCTGAGGAAAAAATATACAGAGGGGGGTTCGAAACGTCCTCCCTGGGCCAAGTGAGGGAGGTGTGAGCCCCATACTGGGAGGGTTGATATTTACAGTTACACGGGGATAAGTGGATAAGTGGAAGCTGTTGAAACCTCCTAGATGAGAATAGATTCTTTCCTGGTCTCTTGTTTTAACCCATGAAGACCGGGGACGCATCTGTGAGTCATTTTCAGATTTCTTTGGGCTATTCAAAAATAGCAGATCTACAAGCTCATAGCTCATGAAAAATCGTGAAAATGTGTGCAAATCTTTGAATATATATATTTTTTTAAGTGAAAATTTTTAACTCAAATCTTTGCTTCTGGGGGGTTCTCCAAATTTCTTCTAAATCCTAATAGTTTTTTTTTTTTTTAAACTTATGTTGCTATAATATCAGTGGTTCTCAAACCTTTTTCATGTCAAGGACCCCCAAAATGATATGTATTTGACCCCCCATCCCCATCTCTAGATACGTTGTTCCAGGGACCAGCAGAAGCAAATATTTGAGTTAGAAATATGTACATGTATATATTCAAAGATCTAAAACTTGTAGATCTGCTATTTTTTTAATAGCCCAAATAAATCCAAAAAAATGACACACAGATGCGTTCCCGCCCGGTCTTAAAGGGTTAAAGAGCCCTCCTGACTTTGAAGTGGCGTCTTTCAGGGCCATCAGATGCCTGCTGGGGCAGCAGCTGCTTCCCGCAGCGTTTAATAGCGAGGCTGAAGAGTGCGGTGACAAAACACAGCAGCCAGCCTCGGGGTATTTTTAGTGCTTGGGCCCTCTGTCACTGCGAGTCGTCCTACAACGTCCAATGAAGGGAATTACCATAGCTGCTGGACTAATCCATCAATATTAGTCAGATGGTGTCATTTGTGAGCTCATTGGGATGGGCGGTACGGGCGCCCAGGTGTCCTTGTGTACCGAATTATCACCCGAGCAAATTTGATGCGCCGGAGCCGGAGCTGGAGACATGGCTGGAAGATTTGCATGTTTGCCGTAGGGAAATGAAGTGGATTGTACTTTTGTTGACTGTGCTCAGACAGCTGCTGTCAAAATATACTTTTTCCAATAATAACCTTGCACATTGTTCTCTCTACCTCTAGTTTCTGCTGCTGTTTTTGGTTTTTGTTTGTTTGGGTATTTTTCTTTTCTTTTAGGGTTACACAGCACACACAGAGGTTTCACTAGCCTGCTGAGATACAGATCAAATTTGGCACAGATACTCGCAGACTATAAATGAACAAAAGCACACATGATTGTGGAAAGACATCCAAGCTCACCAAAGGACTTTTATTTTTGTTGTTTTGTTTTTAATGTGGGCCAGCATAGTGAGTATACAGTACATCACAGGGCACATTCACAGATAATGCAACACGTACTGCAGCGCACCACATTTAATGTCATAATTATCTTTAGCTGTTGATCTTTTTGAATCTATAGGTTTTTTTTTATGTCACATTTAAGGCATGGCTTTATCACTGGCTTTCCCTCATCCACACATTATCATTCTGTTAACATCTGCTCCAGACATTATTGATGTGTTTCTACAGTGTTGTCAGGAATAGAAACAGCATGGGTGGTGCGTGTGCGCGTGTGTGTGCGTGTGTGTGTGTGTGTGTGTGCGTGTGTGTGCGCGTGTGTGTTAGCGTGCGTGCGTGCGTGCGTGCGTGTGTGTGTGTGTGTGCATGTGCATGCGTGCGTGACTTAAACACTCTTTTAGTGTATAATAACCCACCCCAGGCCTTCTATGGTGTCTGCTATATCCTCTACTAACACTGTTCTGCCATTTCTCTCCTCTTCTCATCTTGTCTGTCAGTCCCAGGCCTGTTGAATATTAGCTCATCTGTTAGTGACAACTTTGCAAATATCAGCTGGATTCCTGGAAGCCAATACAAGGATTCAGAGTTATATATTGCATATTTGAACAACCGTAAGATCATATTACCTTTTCCTACAGTATCAATGTCTGCTCTATGTCACAATGATTTTGTTTCAAAGCCAAGAAATCCTTCCCTGTAGACGTACAACTAACATCAATAACCCCGTGTGTTTTATGTCTGACATAGTCCTTCATGTGTTTTTCTTCGTACATGCTACTGCTTCTTGTGTGTGTGTTCTCCTGAGTACTAACCCTTCCTGGTTCATCCACCCTGTGTGTGTAGGTAAAGGTAACTGGAAGATATCTGAGCGGGTAAACACCTCAAGGGCTTTCCACGTCATTGAGGGGCTCGAGCCTGGGACTGAGTACACTGTGCGCCTTATGACTAACAACTGGGTTGATAATTCTAGCATATTTGAAGATGTTATCAGGACGAGCAGGTCCAAAGGTGAGGAGGAGGGACGCCGAAAAGAGTTCACACCAAAACAAAATTCGACAAAAAAAAGCACAACTACTAAATGTCAATTGAGCCATTGAGTGCAGCTAGACTCAGCACGCCCTTGAAAGCGACTCAAGGTGCTGCGCGCGCGTGGTCCTCCTTGATGTCGATAGGATTTGATTTAGCCTGCTGCTTGGACTTCGCGGAAAAAGGAATTACATTTGCACAGCATTCCTTACTTGATTAATTAGACAAGCGGATTAGCTGTTTAATATTAATACCGGTCTTTATTGCAGCACACACACACTACCTGCCACCTCTTGCCTCTTTGCATCAGATAGTCGTTTGTCGATGTAAACATTCAATCAAGTATCCCCGATGTAGAGGCCAAGGCGAGTCAAAGTCACTGTGTGGGTGTATTTGTTCTCTTCAGGGCTGGCCAGCATCCACGGAGGGATATCCACCCAAGGCTGGTTTATTGGCCTGATGTGTGCCATCGCTCTCCTCACCCTCATTGTCTTGATCGCCTGCTTTGTCAACAGAAATAAAGGAGGGAAGTATTCCGGTAAGGTGTTCACACTCTCGCACAGTATATGCATGCCCATGCCCTCCTGAATGCTAACTAATTAATGCCCCAAGTGTTATTATACTGTATTCCCATTTAGCTGTTTGTTGCTAAGGCAGAAATTACAAATCATTCTGGGTTGCCATTAGAGGAATACTTAACCCGTTAAGGCCGGGAACGCATCTGTGTGTCATTTTTTAGATTTCTTTGGCAAATTCGTGACAAAATCTGGATTATATATTTTGGAACATTTGTAAAATATTTAGTTCCAGGAACCCCCAGAAGCAAAGATTTGAGTTAAAAATGTCCACAAAAAAAAGGGATAAAAAAAAATATTTGCACAACTTTTCATGGTTTTTCAAAAATAGCAGATCTACGAGCTCATAGCGCGGCACCGAGTGCCGCGCTATGAGCTTGTAGATCTGCTATTTTTGAATAGCCCAACGAACATCTAAAAAATGACACACAGATGCGTTCCCGGTCTTAAAGAGTTAAACAGATGTATTATTTTCCAGGAGTAAGCATCACGCCATGGGGTCATTTCAATGCAAATGTGTACAGGGGAATAGGAAAACGTGTGTTGATAGGAAAACACATTTATACCTGCGACGTTTGAGTTTTTGCATTGCTTTGATACGCTGTTTATTTTATGCCGCGACTACAAAGCGAGGCGGTGTGTGCAAGCCCACACTCCAGATGCAAATATTACATGAGGCAGCCGCCTCGGGAATGATTCCATAAGCACCGTGTTAACCCATTCAGACCGGGAACGCATCTGTGTGTCCTTTTTAGATCTCTGTGGCTATTCAAAAAAAAGCAGACATACAAGCTCATAGCGTGGCACCGAGTGCCGCGCTATGAGCTTGTATATCTGCTTTTTTTTTTTTTTTTTTTGAAAATGTGATAAATCTTTGAATATCTATTTTTCCATAGCGAACATTTTTAACTCTGTTAAAACTTCTTGGGGGTCCCTGGAACAAAATATTTTTGAGATGGGGGTCTGCGGCCAAAATTCATATAATTTTGGGGGTCCTTGACTTGAAAAAGTTAGAGAACCACTGGTTATAGCAACATAATTTGTTTTAAAAAAACAGTTTTTCTGATTTAGAAGACATTTGTAGAATCCCTGCAGAAACAAAGATTTGAGTTACAAATAAATATATACATTCAAAGATTTGCTCAAATTTTTCACTCACTCCAGATTTTTAAAAAATAGCAGATTTACAAGCTCATAGCACTCGGTGCCGTGCTATGAGCTTGTATATCTGCTATTTTTGAATAGCCAAAGAAATCTTAAAGTGACACAAATGCGTTCTCGGTCTGAAAGGGTTAATGTTCTGGGCATGAGGGTCCTTTTTTTTACAGCTTTGATCATTCACCAGCTAATGGCCACCTGGTTGTCATCTTGTACCCGCTATCACTTAAAACGTCAGCAGAATAAGACCAGGGAACACATAGCTCTGTGTTTCTGTGGGGGGGGGGCGGGTGGGGTTCTCATTATGCGCTCCTCATTCTTCCATCTTACTCTTTCTGTCATTCCTTTTAACCTTTTTCTGACATGATATGTTAAGCATAACACACAGCACCGTCAGCTCACTTTAATTAACCTGATGTTTTTATAATTTCTGAGCATACAGTAGACCATGTTATGCATAAAAAAGAGGAGAATTTGAACTGTGTGAAACCAGTGTGGGGCGCTGGGAGTCATTGCTGTCGGACAGAAACATTGCATCTCCATTTTTAAACTAGTTTTCGTAATTGAATGCCCATACTACAGTGTTACACAAAAGTAGCGGAAATAGCCGATATACAAGCTCATGATGGATGTGACACGTCGTGAGCTTGTAGATCGGCTGTTTTTGCTATTTCAGTTTTTTTTTTTACCCATTAAGACCTGGAACGCATCTGTGTCACTTTTTGATTTGAGCTAAAAAGCATTATTTTACACTTTGGCTATTCAAAAATAGCAGATCTACAAGCTCGTAGCGCGGCACCAAGTGCCGCGCTAGATCTGCTATTTTTTGAAAAATCGTGAAAATGTGTGCAAATCTTTTAATATATATTGTTTTAAAGCGAACATTTGTAACTCAAATCTTTGCTTCTGGGGGGTCCCTGGAACAAACTATTTTGAGATGGGGGTCCGCCAAATACATATAATTTTGGGGGTCCTTGACATGAAAAAGTTTGAGCACCACTGATATAGAAACATACGTTTTTTTCAGAATACTGTTGGAGTTTAGAAGACATTTGTAGAATCGGCTTCAGGTCTTAATGGGTTAAAGCCTGTCTGTTGGTTGTATAAATATTTAACAAATGAAAAGTATTAACATTGGATCCAATGGAACTCTGGTCCAATGGTTCTTTTCTTTTCCATTTCCTGAAAAGTACCGGTTTTGGACATATGAGGTTTCCACCCGACAGCGAGGATATTCAAAGCAACCTTACAATAAAAGGTCACAGTGCTCTTCAGTGGGTTATTATTCATCTCTGGAGGAATCCACTGATATGCTCTCTCTCTCTCCTCTTCTTCTTCTTCTTCTGAGCAGTAAAAGAGAAAGAAGACCTTCACCCAGATGTGGAGTCCCAGGGGATGAACGACGA
This sequence comes from Gymnoscopelus braueri, assembly GCF_963280865.1. Classification (NCBI taxonomy): domain Eukaryota; kingdom Metazoa; phylum Chordata; class Actinopteri; order Myctophiformes; family Myctophidae; genus Gymnoscopelus; species Gymnoscopelus braueri. The sequence continues at coordinate 19,427,684 of NC_137612.1, forward strand.
CACCTTTTGTGAATACAGGTATAAGCTTAATCCTCCCTGGTGGCGTTTCAGCTACCATACTGTAATCCATACTGTAATGTACCACCGATATGACATGGTGTCCTATACCACCATACAACCACCATACTGTAATCCATGCTGTACCACCGATACAGCAGTGATTCTCAACCTTTTTGAGTTTTGATAATGCATAACAGTTTGATTTGTACAACGGTGTGTTAGGGCCATCTAAGTGAAAAGGCCATCTAAGTGAAAAAAAAAGGAAGAAAAAAAAGCCGGAGAGTGGAGGGGGGGGGCAATATTCTGACTTTATAAAGTCGGAAATTTCCGACTTTATAAAGACTTTTTACCTAGATGGCCCTAATATGCCGTTGTAGATATGCATTAGGCCACGGACCCCCGTTTGATTTTTTTTTTTTAATCTCTTCAACCCTAATCTAGACTGTAAAATCCTCAGTGTTTATTTAACGCTGAGAGTTCCATTCGTACACTCTTGGAGTTACAGACCTGTATTGATGTTGGTACCAATAGGAGAGATAACAGGCAAACGTTGATCAAAATAACAATTCTTCTACATTCTCTAATTGTGTAGACTTCTTGTTACTTAATAAGTAATGCAGATGTTTAACAATCATTTAACTCTTGAGACCGTTAAATTACGGGTCCATTTGGTTTCATTTTACGCTCTCAAGAGTTGAAGATCTATAAGGGTCCATTTGGTTACCAACTCTCCATCATTTAGCTGGGGGACCACCCGGGAACCCCCTCAAGGACCACTGGTTTCTGGTTGAGAACCACTTGCTTTACGCAGAACCCCTTCAGACAGCCCTGTTGGGAGAGACAGCGGCGATGACGAGCAGCAGCTGAGTAACTGTGACTGTGTGATAAACAGCAATAAGCGTATATATCCCCCGTGTTGCTGTTTACACGTGGTGTGGCGTTTGTTGTAATATCTCCCTGTTATAAAGGCCTCGTGAATAGGCAGCTGTGTGTTCTGGTGGTGGTGGTGGTGGTGATGATGGCCTCACTAGTTGACGTCTCATTAGAGAGGAGCTGCCTCATTGCTCCAGACGTCTCCATTTGTTTCTGAATGGGAGCTAAGCGAAGGCTTTGCCCCCGTCCGCACAGCAGGGGGGCGAAAACCAATCAGCAACAATTGAAAGAATCTCATCTCGGGGGCAGTAATATCTGGGCCCTCGTTTCATTAATCCTTTAGTGGTCCAATTCATAATGCCCTCCCGCAGTATGAGTCCCGGAGCGATTCCCCAATCAAAAAATCTGCACGCCACTACAAAAATCTTTGACGAGACGAGTGTCAAAAGTGGCTCGGCGGCGGTACGTGCCCTCAACTCCAAGACGAATGGAATTGAATTGTTTATTTCAAGAATAATATTTTCTGTCAGGTGATAAGAAGCGGCTTGCTAGCTCTCATGCATTGAAGGACGCATGAGCTCGACTCTAGGCTCTCCCTAGGCTGGCAAAGGGAGTGTAGCGCCCAGGATTACTTAGACAATTGGCACTGGGTGAAAAAATGGGTTACAAAATCGTGGGATAAAAAATTTGGAGAAAAAATAAATAATATTTTCTAATTGTCACTATACAGTTTGCTCAGAAAGTGTCCCTGGAATAAATCACGGAGTTTAGTGGAAGATGCATGTAAATGCCCCCCTCTTGTTCCTCCTGGTCACTTATTAGGTTAATCATCTTACATATTACAACCCCGCACATGAGCGGTTAAAAAGCACATTATGGGGTGCAGCATGAGCAGGTTCAAAATTCCCCCATCAGTTTAATGTCCCCCATCAATATCCCATTTCTCTTTGTCAATTGCACTCATATGCAAACAGTGGTCGTAATTATAAAATGTCCTGACTTGTGCATATATGTATGATTATTATTTCCCGTCGCTTAGGGCAGGGTAAATGCTAATGCCAATCACGGAGGCTCATTGCTGGGGCCGCTCTGACAGCTCCAGCCTTCACCATGTCCTTGCCAATAAGCTAGTAGTGTAGAGAGTGAAGCCGTGAGAGAAATGAGGTGATTTTAAACCATCCAATCCGGGAAACGCATCTGTGTCATTTTAGATTTGAGCTTATAGCCATTATTTTATTTTATTACATTTTTATCCCACGATTTTTGTAACCCATTTTTTTCACCTAGTGCCAATTGCACAATGTAATCCTGGGCGCTACACTCCCTCTGCCAGCCTAGGGAGAGCCTAGAGCCGAGCTCATGCCTCCTTCAATGCATGAGAGCAAAAAGCCATTATTTTACACTTTGTCTATTCAAAAATAGCAGATATACAAGCTCATAGCGCGGCACCGAGTGCCGCGCTACGAGCTTGTAGATCTGCTATTTTTGAAAAATCTTGAAAATGTGTGTAAATCTTTGAATATATATATACTTTTAAAGCGAACATTTGTAACTCAAATCTTTGCTTCTGGGGGGTCCCTGGAACAACATATTTTGAGATGGGGGTCCGCGACCAAACACATATCATTTTGGGGGGTTCTTTCTTGACCTGAACAAGTCTGAGAAACACTGATATTATAGCAGCATACGGTTTTCAGAAAACTGTTGGGATTTAGAAGACATTTGTAGATGCGTTCCCGGATTGAATGGTTTAAAAAAGGAAAGGAAAAAAGATTTTTTTCTAAATCCACCGTGTCTCTGCTGTGCGTGTTTGTTGCAGTGACAACGACGAGAAGCCGCTGAAGGGCAGCCAGCGCTCTCTGAGCGGAGGAGAGCTGAAAGCGGCGGAGAGCGGGGACAGCATGGTGGACTACGGCGACGAGGATGCTCAGTTCAACGAGGACGGCTCCTTCATCGGGGAGTACGCCGGGCGGAAGGGGGAGAAGCGGGCGTCCGGGGAGATCAAAGCCACTGTTCAAACCCCGGCGTAGAGCGGAGCGGGAGCCGGGGTGTCAGAAATGGAAGGGTCCATTTTTTACGCTCTCGGGGTTAACCCATTAAGACCTGAGGCCGCTTCTAAACATTTTCAAAATCCTAAAAAAAAAATCGGAAAAGAATATTTTAACACATCCACTGCCAAGGGCTAATCTCATAATGTACTCACCAGTGCCAAGGTGTTTTTGTTGTTTTTTTGTTTTTTTCATGTCGCCATAGATCTTGTTAAAATCCTTAAGATTGAGCGCTACACAGTCTGTTTACATCCGCGAGATCTCCCTGTATCTCCCAGTGAAAACCACGTGTCAAACGGGGCATCCATGTTTGAGTTAGAGCGGATTACGTTAAACAGTGAAATGCGAGGAGAAAAAACTACAGGAAGAGAATTGAGTTTCAGTTTCGTCTGTAGAATGGGAGCGGGCGTGATCGTGAAAACCGGATCCCAAATAATTCTATTTCCTGTCATCAAACCGGAAACGGAAGTGGATCAAAAAAATTCCGAAAGTGCACCCGGACCGCGCATGCGCGAAAAGACCGCAGCCCGTAGGGCTACGGTCTCGGCGCTTAACAGTTGGATTTAACGGCCCGTAGGACTACGGTCTTGGCAGTTAATGTGTTAAAAATATTTTTCACGATTTTTCAAAAATAGCAGATCTACAAGCTCGTAGCGCGGCACTCGGTGCCGCGCTATGAGCTTGTATATCTGCTATTTTTGAATAGCCTAAAGAAATCTAAAAGTGACACAGATGCGTCCCAGGTATTAATGGGTTAAATGTGCACTCCGGATTTTGCTGTGTAGGAGGAACAAATAACGGTGGAGAAGACATTATCCATACTGAGCACCATCTTGTGTGAAACGTAATGCATCACTGTCAACTGCACTGCCATCCTCATTCTATGAAGCTATACCGTTTTATCAAGTCGTAAGAGAAATGGCCATTTCTAAATGTATGCTGTATATAAATACTGTATATTGTATGTGCAAAAAAGTGTTTTTTTATTACCGCAAAACAATGAAGACGTTTGGGAGCGCTTGCATTATAATGTTTTTTTTTTGTAAATGGAATTATAGTATTCAGTTTGTATGAATGTTTAAAGTAAGGGAGAGAAAAGAAACGGCCACATTTCCTAATTGCACATCATTTTATGCAGTCTTGTTTCTCACGTCATGTTTTTTCGCGAACGAGTATAATGTGGGGGATATGAAGTTGTTGCTTTTCAACTGAAGCAATTATTATTGACATTTTATATTTGAAATGGATCCATTAAATATGATATGTGTACTGGTTGTTTATTAACTTATTTCTTAAGGTTTTATACCTGGTAGTAACAAGGTAATATAGACGGTGGTTAAATGCATTAAAATATATCATAAAGTTGCATTCCGAATATCACCTTGAAAGGTACAATTTCCACCCGTTTTTTTCCTTGTTTAATAGCTTTTTCCAAGAAGTTGTTGGAATATAACCCATCGCCAAATTAAACCACTGCTTACCTTAAACAGCCTATTTCAGGGTTTTCCAATATAAGCTGCCAAACGTATTGCCTAATGTTACATTCCAAATGTCATCCATTTTTGGATGACTAATTACCTACTTCAAACTGAACCTGGTATCCTCCAACAGGGTGAAATGACTTGGTCTCTCAAATAAAGTGTTAAGTAAACAGACAATTCATTCTGGCTCATAGACTGTAATATATTTAGAATGATTGCCTGACAGCTGGTACAGCCACAATTAACCTTTAAGCTGCGACACACAATTCCAATGTTGTCTGTACATTTCCCCTTTGAACATACTGTACTGTACGTCTCAGTAATGCATTAAGTAGATGTCTAATCTTTTAGTGTATCAGTAATCTGATTACAGTGTTTTCATAGTAACTGTAACGGATTAAACCTTTTTGTGTTACCAGACTGTAACTGGTCTTTCCTCAGCCTGCCGTGAACAGCATTGCACACTGTAATCTGTCATTCCCAATTTACGTTTCACAGTATATCGTTACCTTCTTTAATCTGTCACTCCTCAGCCAGCTATTCACAGTATAGCAAACTGTCTTCTGTCATTCCCCAACCTGATATTCACAGTAAAGCATAATCAGTGTTGCGTAAGTCGCAACACGGAGGAAGAAGAGAGAGCCTTTCTTGTGCATATATCACCGTCGTTGTCATTCCGAACATGATTATTGTGTTATAGCATCAACAGTAACATTAACAGAGCCATCAGCTTAATTGCAACTTTTGTATAAATACAGCAATTTGCATGTTAAGAATGTTGACTGGTGTTTTTTGATGTCATTAAATTGCTATACTTTCTTACACCTTGGTGATGGTTTGACTGCCTGTTCAGCCCACTTGGCATGATCCATATGTTACACACGGTTATATTAACATATCTTTAGATTTCAGGCCCAGGGTTGCATGCAATTAAGAACATTAAGAGTAAAGCATGTGCTTTAACTCCTATGAAGATCTCTTGACCTTAACCCCTTAAATTGAGAAGCTAAATCTACGCTGTGAGCTTTCACCAGTTATGAGTTATGACATGCCCAGAATAGGGACACGAGGGTTCATCTGGTTAACCCATTAAGACCGGACAGGGAACGCATCTGTGTGTCGTTTTAGATTTCTTTGGCTATTCAAAGATAGCAGATCTACAAGCTCGTAGCGCGGCACCGAGTGCCGCGCTACGAGCTTGCAGATCTGCTATTTTTGAAAAATCTTGAAAATGTGTGCAAATCTTTGAATATACAGTATATTTGTTTTTTTAAAGCGAACATTTGTAACTCAAATCTTTGCTTCTGGGGATTCTACAAATGTCTTCTAAATCCTAGCAGTTTTTTTCTTAAACGTATGTTGCTATAATCAGTGGTTCTCAAACTTTTTCTATGTCAAGGACCCCCAAAATGATATGCATTTGGCCGCGGACCCCTCCATCTCAAAATATTTTGTTACAGGGACCCGCACCAGAAGCAAAGATTTGAGTTAAAAAAAATGTTTCAAAAAATATATATATACTCAAAGATTTGTACAAGATTTTTCAAAAAAATAGCAGATCTACAAGCTCATAGCGCGGCACTCAGTGCTGCGCTATGAGCTTGTAGATCTGCTATTTTTCTAATAGCCCAAAGAAATCTATAAAATGACACAGATGCGTTCCCGGTCTTAATGGGTTAATGTCATTGTAGAGAAAACCTGGGAGAATGTTGGAAAATACAATGAGTGTGGTCATGGTTACTGGATAGAGCTACAGTGTCTAAAAGCAGACCATGAGGGTTTGTTGTGTGGGGTCACAAAGGTTATATGCATTTCTTTGATCACTCAACTATGTACAGTACTGTATAAGCCAGTGGCATGGTTATACAGACGTGCGCCTGCAGTACATCAACTTTCCCTATTCTCAATGACACGAGCATGACACCCTGTCAGGATGAGTGCTTCTATTCCCCCAGGGGGACTACTGTAATACTAAAAATGTACTGTATGCCCTCATGATGCTGTAAGGCACTTTGAAAAAAAGGCATAGGCTAAATGCTATTATGTACCAAAAATATTGAATCCTCCATCTATTTTAACTCTTTGACTGCGGACGACGCGATAACGCGTCAAGTGCTACTTTGTCCAGTTGGCCGTCGACGCGTTCGACGCGCTGGACGCGCGTTCATTGTTTAATCTCTGATTGCGCTATGCTGCTTAATATTCAATGTTATTCTCGAGTTCCACTTACTTCACGGACATCTGCATCCGGTTTCATGACCTGGATTCCGTTTCCGGTTTTTGATTCTTTTCCCCAGTCATTTTCGTCCAAAATAGGTAAATAAACGGTCTTTCACACGGTATGACGGACAAACGGACAGTTTCTCTTCTATAATCTATGGTCTGGGTGACGATCAGTCATCGCCGTCGTGTATCACATCGTAATTTTGGCGATCAAAACAATCTGGGAGGACGTCACATCCGTTTTCATGTTTTTCCCTGTCTAATCTATCAAGAAGGGTGAGAGAGACCCAACGACCTGATCAAGCAGTCATGTGCTGCTCTCTAGTGGCGGATTTGTGCTGGGTCTTTATATTATGTGCCCTTAAATTATTTTCATGAGAAAAATTCAAAATATAAAAATAAAAAAACACGAAAATTGCTGGCACTGGGGGAGTACTTTATGAAAATACTCTGGCAGTCAAAGAGTTAATGCTAGAGATATTTTGACAACACGAAAAGCAAGTATCTGCACAGAGCTGCCTCGGGCTTCTTTTGGCTAATGAATGGAATGATTATGTTTTCTCATCCACATACTGTACCAAATGTCTAAAATTGTGAGCCGGTACAACTTGGGAGACCAGCCTACACACGGTCATGCACCCCCGCGTGGAATTTTTGGGACAGCCCGTACCAAAGACTGACTGTCCTTGCTAATCCTGCCCGCCCTATGAGCGTCCTTTTGTTGCAAGGAGTTGCGTTGGTTTAGACTGAAAACAAGCCTGAACCGCTCATAATTATTGACTCTCGCATCCAACATGTTTTCGCTGTGTTCGATGATGACATACAGTAGGAGTAGATATACAAGGGAGTAGATATACAAGCTCATAGCGCGGCACCGAGTGCCGTGCTATGAGCTTGTAGATCTGCTATTTTAAAGCGAACATTTTTAACTCAAATCTTTATACTTCTGGGGGATTCTACAAAAATGTCTTCTAAATCGTAACAGTTTTTTGAAAAAACTTTATGTTGCTATAATATCAGTGGTTCTCAAACTTTTTTCATGTCAAGGACCCCCCGAAATTATATGTATTTGGCCGCGGACCCCCATCTCAAAATATGTTGTTCCAGGGACCCCCCAGAAGCAAAGATTTTAGTTAAAAATGTATATGTATTCAAAGATTTGCACACATTTTCACGATTTTTTTTCTAAAAATAGCAGATCTAGATCGGTGCCGCGCTATGAGCTTGTATATCTGCTATTTTTGAATAGCCCAAATAAATCAAAAAATGACACACAGATGCGTTCCCCGTCTTAATGGCTTAATGTATAGTTGGGGTGTTCCACAGTGCATATTGTCCACTATTGAACTGTTCTTTTATGCCATGAGCAGGTCTTAATCATCAATCCTTGTCCAAAAATGCAGTATCAAAAGGCTGGAGTGTTTCCATTGTGCTCCTATCAATTTAATGGAATCCATAGCAAGGAACTTCTGCACATTCAGATGCTGCCATTCAATAGGAGGCTGAATGGGAGCTGGTGGAGGGTCAATGATTCTGAAAATGAGGTCATGTGACACACTTATACACGCACCTTGTTGAGGTACGGCAAAAGTGTCTTGCATTGGACAGCATTTTCTCATCAGGCGGCAGAAATATCGAATTTGAGTGTGTGTGTGTGTGTGTGGGGGTGTGTGTGTGTGTGTGTGTGTGTGTGTGTGTGTGTGTGTGTGTGTGTGTGTGTGTGTGTGTGTGTGTGTGTGTGTGTGTGTGTGTGTGTGGGGGTGTGTGTGTGTGTGTGTGTGTGTGTGTGTGTGTGTGTGTGTGTGTGTGTGTGTGTGTGTGTGTGTGTGTTTCAGTCTATTGACTGTCTGCTGCTATAATCTCCCAAACTACTGAGCCAATCATCATCATATTTATTGCTGCCAACAAGTAGGCAAATATTCCCGAATATTTGTTTTTTATCAGTCAACAACAATTATGTCGTCATTTTTGTTCATTAATAATTGCAGACCAGTCATCCCTCTAGGCTAAAATTTACTTGAGTAAAAGCACAAAAGTGTTGGTATCAAAATGTACTTAAAGTACCAAAAGTAAAAGTACTAAAATGTTCGAAAATAGCAGATCTACAAGCTCACAACGTGTCGTATCGCGACGCGTTGTGAGCTAGATCTGCTATTTTCAAATAGCCTGTGTATAAAATAGGGCTAAAGTGGTTAATGTATGTTTCATAATATCATAATTTATATCTGAAAAGTAACTAGTAACTTAAGTTGTCAAATAATTGTAGTGGAGTAAAAGTACTATATTTGTCTCTGAGATGTAGTGGAGTAGAAGTAAAAGTACTGAAAACTGGAAATACTCAAGTAAAGTAAAAATACGCCAAAATCGTACTTGAGTTAATGTACTTTACACCACTGCGTTTAGTTGTAGTGAATAGCTAACTGCTGCCTGAAGGCCAAAGAGGTCTTTTTAGTTATTTCCCTTTATAATTTTTTCTCCAGATCACCACAATTTCAGTGGAAGATAACTGACAAAGCATCTTCAGCCTAATGAAAGTAATCATATTTAATCATCTGCTCATGTGTCAGCAGCCAAATCAGTATGCATTAATTACAAAAAACATCATCCAGTTACCCTATGGCATGACTGAGGATGATACTCAAAACCTGTCAATGCGTAACGAGGCGTCAGCACTCTGTCACGATGAAGAGGCTTGAGACTGTGTTCTTATGCACATTTTGGAGCTCACAATGTGCAACGTTGCAATGCATTGTGAACTTGTAGATAAGCTACTTTTGCCAAAAGTTCACCACAGAATAGGGATGCTACTGTAAGTTTTAAGTACTACTGTAGGTTCTACACGATCCTACTTAGTGTAACGTTTTGTGCATCTTTTGCCAAGCAACTGTACATATTTATACATTCTAGTCACTGAGAAGCAATTCCATAATGGTAAGTATCCTTTAGTTAATTAGCTGCAGCCATGCAACAATACTTATCATAATTGATCATCTACTGTACTGTATGTATGTACAATACTTTTCAGTGAATGTCTTAGTTACACCAACATTGTTTTTTTTTTTTTAAGGTTAAAGTACTACATTCTCATTGCTACAGGGCGTTTGTTCGGTCACAGGGGTCTCTCCAGCTCTTTAGTAAACAGAATATAGCACATTTTCAGGTAGGTGACAAAATTTAAGCCAATCAAGAGAGAGCACTGAAAATGCATTTTCTGTTTAATAAAGAGCTGGAGACACATGGGAGACTCCTTTTACTGAACAAACACTCTATAGCAATGAGTACTATCAGAATATACAGCTATTTAACACTTATTTTAACCAAAGTAAATCACTTACCCTACCTTTAAGATGATAAAGATATAGCAACAAGTGGTGGGCTTAATGCCACTCTTCCACACAGGTCCTACTGATCAGCATACAGAGAGACAGACAGACAGACAGACAGACAGACAGAAACGTGATTAACACCAACATATACAGTACATTATAGATGAAAAATTAGATGCACTGATGGAGTGGATGACCTATCGATTCACTCAACGAGAGACTGATGACAATCTCCCATGCAGCTTTCATTGCTAAAACGGTCGGGAAACTATTAGTGACTTAATTGTCTCTGTTCTAGCGACTGCTAGCAACTACCTTGCACTTAGGACGAGTGCATGGTCAGATGCATCAGTAGGTGGAGATCTCAGATCATCTGGCAAACGTGAGACTCTATTATCACTTGTGCTATTTTTGTCCTCAGTTTCCTGCCATAGAGTTCAACTCTGCCAGTGCCGTCAAAACATGATATAATTTCATGTGCAGTGCACACTAGCGCAAAACACGTAGAGGACTGGTTCCATCATGCTGCTCCCATCAGCTTGAATTACTTTCATAGACTGACTGATCAGCCTGGTGGACGTGCTTCGGATGCATGGTCTTAAAATAGTTTATTGTTTTTATGTCAATTTGGACAGATATGGGGGCTGTACTGTCATTTACTGTAAATAACTTTCTGATTTGTGTCCACCCCTGTACAAACATAATGTAAAAGCAATTAACGATCAGCATCCTTTTGGATGCAGTATCTGCAAACCATTGGTTCTCAAAGTGGGGTCCGGGGACCCCCGGGGGTCCTTGAGGGAGTTCCAGGGGGTCCCCAGGGGCCCAGCTAAATGGTGGATAGTTAGTAACCAAATGGACCCTTATGGATCTGTAACTCTGAGAGCGTACAAATGGTTCCAATTTGTACACTCTCAGAGTTACATTAACATTGATTTTACAATCTAAATTGTAAAGACAGAAATGCTATTAAATGGGGGTCCGTAGCCTAATGCATGTCAAACTGGGGGTCCTTGAAATTAAAATGGTTGAGAATCACTGCTAGAGCCGTAAAAAGCTTCTCTTATGGGGGTCCCTGGCATATCGTTTCAAATGGGGGTCCGCGGGCTAATAATAATTTGGGGGTCCTTGACATGAAAGAGTTTGAGAACCACTTCTGTAAACCATGTCAGCCCTTATAAAACCCTTTTATAATTCAGAAAAACACTTGATATACTGTAGCATGTAAATGCAACGGCCTACGCACCCATTCCCCCATTGCCTTTTCATACACCAACGCTGCCTCAAAACAATGTCATGCACCACACACACACACACACACACACACAGGAAGATGAAGGGTGGTATAGGACATGCCTTCTGGCAGAGATTTGCACTGAATATACACACTCTACTGAGCGTACCTTTCCAGTTTCATGGTACATGGCCGCTGAGGTGTGAAATGTTACCTCAACGCCTGTTGACTCCCTATTCTTTGATAAGACAACGACATTATAACCACTTTGTTAGGTTACTATACCGTAGACCGCTTTTTTGTAAGCCAGTTATTGGTCCCACTGTTGTCTACATCAAATCAGATGTTGAAATTGAATTACCAAATCTGAGTAGAGCTCCGTCTCTAATTCGTATTTGAAGTAAATAAGAAATCCTTCATTGCCGTAGCCAGCAAGTGCTCAGCGCTCTCTAACCCATTAAGACCGGGACCGCATCTGTGTGTCATTTTAAAATTTCTTAGGGCTATTAAAAAATAGCAGATCTGCAAGCTCATAGCGCGGCACCGAGTGCCGCGCTATGAGCTTGTAGATCTGCTATTTTTGAAAAATCTTGAAAATGTGTGCTAAGCTTTGAGTATGTATATTTTTGAAGCTCAACATTTGTAACTCAAATCTTTGCTTCTGGGGGGGTCCCTGGAACAAGGTATTTTGAGATGGGGGTCGGCAGCCAAATACATATAATTTTGGGGGTCCTTGACATGAAAAAGTTTGAGAACCACTGATATTATAGCAACATACATGTAGGTTTAAAAAAAAAAACGTTAGGATTTAGAAGACATGTAGAATCCTCCAGAGGCAAAGATTTGAGTAAAAAAATTCACTTTAAAAAATATATATTCAAAGATTTGCACACATTTTCACGAATTTGAAAAAATAGCAGATCTACAAGCTCATAGCGCGGCACTCGGTGCCGCGCTATGAGCTTGTAGATCTGCTATTTTTGAATAGCCCAAAGAAATAAAAAAATTACACAGACGCGTTCCCGGTCTTAAAGGGCTAAAGGAGTGATTCATTTGGAGCGTTTGCAGAGATTCCAGGCAGAGCCAGAACAAGGCCCTGTGACTCTTTCAAAGCTCTTTAAGGCATCTGGGACATCTGAGGGACTGATCTCAACACATCACACTTGGCACTGCAAATGAATTGGTCCCGGGGACTCCAGAGCTGTCAGCAACTCACTTTGTATGAGAGCTTCATTCATCAACACATTTTTCCCTCTGAGCAGCAACTTTTGAAAGAGAGAGAGAGAGAGAGAGAGAGAGAGAGAGAGAAATGGAGCAGCTATTTTTTCTTTTCTTTTTTGGCCCAGTCCTATTTCTTTATTATTTTTTTGCATACTATATTTCCAGCCACAGTGCTGGACACTGCAGAAACACATTATAAACGGGCTTGTCTGCTGTAATGTCCAATTGACGTAGGAATGCAGTTGAGGTGACCTCTAGAGATTGTGATTCCTTCTTGAAATAAGGTGCACCCAGTATCCCATGGTTTTACCTTATTATTTCACTATTGCAATAGTGTCCTTGTCTTCATAGAGTACATGCTGCTCACAGTAGTGGGGGCGGCAGTGGCTCAGGGGTAGAGTGGCCGGATGGCAACTGTGCAAGGTTCCCGGTTCGATCCCGCGGGCTCCCCCAGAGTTGGTGTCGAAGTGTCCTTGAGCAAGACGCTGAACCCCTAATTGCTCCCGATGAGCAGGTTGGTACCTTGCATGGTTTCCTCCGCCATCGGTGTGTGAACAGGGACGTGCACAGATAGACTCTAGGTGGTGCTAGAGCACCTGCCCTTTGCCCTCTTGACCAGAAATGCCCTTTTTTTTAAATAATTTACAGTATGTAGCCTATGGTGACATCGATCAATTCTGGATTAAAAGCTTTTAATATATTAACAATTCCCCAAAATGTGCATTGCAATTTTCTTCTATAAATCTCACACTACTAGGGCAGCCGGTGGTTCCGCGCGCCGCGCAAGGTGCCCTTTTTTTTTTACTTAAGCACCTGCCCCGCAAAATGTCTGTGCACGCCACTGTGTGTGAATGTGTGTGTGTGAATGGGTGAATGTAATGCCCAATCAATGTATGGCGCTTTGGATAGAAGTGCTATATAAATGCACCATTTACCATTTACAGTTGAAAGACACGTGTTATGCCTACATCATTTGAACGTTGTCCTACTGTACGACTGTGATGTGTGCTGATTTTGGGCGAGCAACGCGTTCGTCTGATCAAAGTATAAATGAGGTTTTTAGGCTGTGTGTACATGTAGCATACTGTGTATAATGGTAGATCTGATTGAAATAAATCTTATCACATGATCTAGGTAGAGGACATACACAGTATCTGCAAACCAAGTCGGTCCTCACCCTTTTCTAATGCAGAATGAAATGCTTGATGTATAGCACTTAAATACAATAACACCTCTTCACCTCAGATATACATAGTATAGGCTACAGCATTGGTTCTCAAAGTGGGGTCCAGGGACCCCCAGGGGTTCTTGGGGGTGTTCCAGGGGGTCCCCAGCGAAAGTAGTTAATAGCATCAGACTCATTTTTACCACTTTATCCATTTATATGTTGGCTATTCAAAAATAGCAGATCTACAAGCTCACAGCGCATGCCGCACTGCAAGCTTGTACATCAGCTATTTTTGAAAAAATTGGAAGAATATCGAAAACTATTTTGAATAATTTAGAAGATTTTTTTAAAACATAAATCTTCTCTTCTGGGGGTCCCTGGCAAAACATTTTCAGATGGGGGTCCGTGGCCAAAATACATATCAATTTGGGGGTCCTTGACTTGAAAAAAGTTTGAGAACCACGTACAGGGCTAACAGCACAGTAGACAAATGTTTTGTGCACGATGCTTCAGCGCTGTCTGTTGTGATGGCTCCCGCTCAAGAAGCAGTTGTGAGGTTAACGATGATTACACAGCGATGTCAACTGTCTGGGACCGGATCCTGATGACGTGTAACCCCCAAACCCTCTTTCTGCTCGGGAGGGCGACTGTTTGCTTGGAGAGGTTGTTGGTATTTGCGGCGTGATCTAATATCTTCCCAGTGTTTGTGGACAGGGCAAGCGGAGGCCAGCTCAGATTGACATATCTGGCACGGACAGACGCCGAGCCCAGGTTTTGGCTGGCACTGATTTGGGAATGTAGGCCAGAGAGGAACACATGGCGGGGCAAAGGTAAGCAGAGGTCCCTGGAGGGGAGGTGAAACAGATGGGTGCCTATCAGACATCTCAGATGGTTGCAGAGACTCCCTGGAAGCCGCCCAACCATGCCGGGTCAGAGAGTGCAAGCAACAGCCATTTGCCATGGCACTTGCATCTCCATTTTCCACTAACGGTAACTTCTCTGTTCATTTCTAGCCATGTGCAACTCTCCTCACACTTTTAAATGCCATGGCTGTGTCTACCACCAGTTTAGGCATAATTTATACTTCGCTGCATGACGGTGTCACGCACTGAAAATAGCCAGTCTATAAGCTCACATCATGTTGTTAATGTGATTTGTAAGATAGTAGATCGGATATTTTCGGCTTGCGACACCATCGTACAGTAGTGTGAATTGAAGTGGGAAGCCCGATTCGAATGGACCAAATGGACCCTTATGGGTTCATTTGGATTCATTTTACTCTCTCAAGAGTTAAATTATTGTTAAACATCTGCATTACTCAATTTACAAGTCCACACAAATCAGAGAATGTAGAGGAATTGTTATTTTGATCGACCACATTTGCTGCCTGTTACCTAATGGTACTAACATCAATACAGCATGGAATTGTGAACAAAATATTATCCAACGATAACAAAATATTCTAAGTTTTGGGTTCTGAGAGGCTAAATCTCATCATGGACCACCAGTCAATGCAGGCTCACATGCCGAATAAATAATGGACCTTGACATGAAAAGGGTTGAAAACCGCTGCGTTAGAGGGAGTTCTCACGCTATGGACCAGAGCTACCTGAAGAGCACATCATGAAACCATCAATCTACCCTGCTGTGAACACAGCTGTTCATTCCGGATTTTGCCTTTAATGAACAAACTTTAATTAAGATACATTACATAAACATGCCAATGCAAAGACTATGCCACTTAGTGCACGTGATGGCTAGATTGAAAGATAATTAGCAGAAGTCAAAAGTTCAGATGATGATTAAATCCCATTATGATATTGTGTAGGTATTTAATATTCCCCATCTCAGTGTAATGTGGAATAATACAGGAAAGGGGTAATCAAGAAATTGCCCCGAGCTTGTATTAAATACAAATGCAATATCTGAGCTACTTGTATTATTTATTGAGGTGCTGGTGGGGGCATTGAAGGGAATCACTTTATTGGCCAAATGTACCTTACAAATCCCCACTCGGTATATTTGGATTTGAGGATTATTGCATTTAATGCAAGTCTTCCACAAGGGACAAATAAAATAGACAGTTCAAAACTGATGCCCCAAATCAAACTATACTGTAATACATATATTACTGTACAGCATTTTTTGTCGTAAAACTTTAACAGCCTTGACAGTTAATTCCACGGCGCATGTGGGAAGTGTTATGCAAAGCCCTGAGGATATACGTGGGTGTTGATACTAGTACACAATAATAGCAAATTGATAGTATCAAATTCGGATCAGAAATACCTTCATTCCGTTGCATTCAGGAATAATGGGATAACAAATGGTTTAATATTTCACTTTTTCTCACCACCGCTCAAAATGGAAAGAGCTGTCAATCTGTCATAAAGCACATATAGGCCTAGAGCACAATGATGACACAAATGAATGTTCAGACCAACAACAGTTAAATATTAAAATTCTGCTTTAGAAATCATAAGAGTTGGTTTATTGAACAAGAAATCACGTATCTGTTAGCTATAGCAGTGGTTCTCAACCTGTGGGTCAGGACCTCCAGGGGGGTCCCCACATGATTTATTTTTGGGGGGGGATGACAGTAAAGTGACAATTTAAAGGGATACTTCACTTTCAAATAAAATAAACATTAAAAAAAAATATTTAAAAAAAATGAAAGAAGTTATGGCAAAATAAAGGCCCCCTCACACATTAGTAGGACACTCTAATGCGTGAGGGGGCCTTTATTTTGCCATAACTTCTTTAATTTTTTTTAAATATTTTTTTTTAATGTTTATTTTATTTGAAAGTGAAGTATCCCTTTAAGGACTTTTCAGACCTTTTTAATACCTAAAAAATAAAATAAAAATAAAAAGACCATTAGTGCATCAAAGGTAATCAACAAACTATACAAACTGGTCAAACATTGTCCAAATTGTCAAATAATATAAGAAAGAGGCAAACATTTGGAAAATAGCTGATCTACAAGCTCTTCACGAGGCAGCAGTGAGTCAGCAGTGAGGCAAGCCAGCCACCGGGCCCACCATCCAGTGTTGCCAGATTCTGTGAGAGAAACAAGCAACCAGGTCTAGGAAAACCAGCCCAAAAGAAGCGACTATGGGCCACATGAGCACTTTAACATATACATCAGCTATTTGAAAATAGCCGATCTACAAGCTCACAACGCGTCGCGATGCGACGCGTTGTGAGCTTGTAGATCGGCTATTTTCAAATAAAATATTGCGGGGAAATTATAATAAGCAGATCTGGCAACCCTGCCACCATCAGGTATAGCAGCTACAGCAGCCACCAGGGCCAGGCCAGGAACAGCCACCATCACCACCAGGCAGATGCTTTACCGACGCTGATCAACCGCAATAGGCTCAGTTCTGGGCCTATATGTCGGTAAGTGTTGTTCCCAGTTGGACCTCCTGTGTATATTAGTTCTGCTCAAGCCTACTCTCCGCTATTTTCACAATATTTATCTGTGGAACCGAGTCAAACTAAATGTAACGCCTCAACTCCTATACACTTCCAAGTGCTTGTCAGGGTAGGGGGTCCACAGTTCAAATATGATTATTTTGGGGGGGTCCACAGTTCAAATATGATTATTTTGGGGGGGTCCACAGTTCAAATATGATTATTTTGGGGGGGTCCACAGTTCAAATATGATTATTTTGGGGGGGTCCACAGTTCAAATATGATTATTTTGGGGGGGTCCACAGTTCAAATATGATTATTTTGGGGGGGTCCACAGTTCAAATATGATTATTTTGAGGGGTCCACTGTTCAAATATGATTATTTTGGGGGGGTCCACTGTTCAAATATGATAATTTTTTAACTAATTGGAGGACTAATTGGGGGAGGCTCCTTCAGTCAGGTTTGAATAAGCAATCAGTCTAGTGTGTGTTGCTCTGTGAAGATACCTTGTTGATGTTCACTTCATGGAGGTTTCCTGCAGTATAGGAGCAGGGGAGGCTTGCACCTCCTGTATTAAGTGAGGACAGGCATCTCTAGATTGCCACTTTCACAGCTTACCAGCCTGCATGCAGCATCTGGCTCACTGCCACATGCTGCTCTAGTGCACTACACAACCTCGGTTTATCCCACTTTTAATGAACATGATGGCTGGTGCCATGCGCTAAGCCCCATGGAGGTTCTCACTGGCTAATAGAGTAACGTTTCAGCCCCTTGTCTTATACTGAAATTTTAGTTTCTTTGCTTTGTCTATTTATTTCATCTTTTATGTCAGGAATTTTAATTGATTGCAGGGTCAGCGGGTGGTGGGATTGGTGGGGGCTGGCGGTAATGACCTAACAGGTGGATTTCCCGAGTGTGAGTGACCTTTTACCCTTTGGAAAGGGCTTATGGGTGATAGGAGTGTGAAACTCCAGATTGCAGTGTTTTTCGTCCAGTTATGAAGTGTGTTGCTGTGGTGTGTACATGTGGTCTAGTGTGTAGTGTAAAATGTGTGGTTACTGTGTTGGAGCGCTTGTGTCTTACTCCCACATTTTAAAATGTTCTCGCTGTCGGGCAGAAACGTTGTACGTCCAAAAACTGTTACTTTTCAAGACATGGAAAAAAGAACCTGTGTTGCAATCGATCCAATATAGTACGAAAAACAGTGGTGGAAGAAGTACTCAGATATTTTACTTAAGTAAAAGTAGCAATACCACAATATAAAAATACTCTACTGTTACAAGTAAAAGGCCTGTGTTCAAAATGTTACTTGAGTAAAAGTACAAAAGTATTGGCATCAAAATGTACTTAAAGTACCAAAAGTAAAAGTACTAAAATATTTGAAAATAGCAGATCTACAAGCTCACAACGCGTTGCACCGCGACGCTTTGTGAGCTTGTAGATCTGCTATTTTCAAATAGCCTAGGTATGAAATAGGGCTAAAGTGGTTAATGTATGTTTCATAATATCATAATTTATATCTGAAAAGTAACTAGTAACTAAAGTTTTCAAATACTTGTAGTGGAGTAAAAGTACAATATTTGCCTCTGAGATGTAGTGGAGTAGAAGTAAAAGTATTGGAAATTGGAAATACTCCAGTAAAGTACAAATACCTCAGAATTGTACTGAAGTACTTTCCACCACTGACGAAAAAATATTTTTAAAAATTGAAATATGGAGATACAAGGTTTCCACCCGACAGCAACGCTATATAGCACACGAAATAAAGGTCATCCTATACCTTTGAACCCTTCCTGTGGTTATTATTACTTTCATATCCCATACCAGACATTAAAAAAAAAGATGGCGGTAGCATTTACTGTAGTTGGCCCACTTAGTGCCTTTCCTACCTTTAGGTATTGCAGCGTTGGTTATTATTACAGTTCTACATTATTCCATAGTGTACGGAGCCGTCCTGCTGTTAGTGAAAGAGCGTTGTATGTACGTCTGTGGTATAATCAATCAGACACAACTTCTCTCTGACATTCTTGCTGCATAGACGGAGGGATGCCACCCCAGGGTCTAGGTTTTAGCCTTTGGGTAAAGACAGAACTGGCTGGCTTGAACGGTCTGAGCCTTTTAGACTGGTTCTGCCCTCTGGCTCGCAGCTGCTACAGTGGCGGTCAGTGGTGTCCTCTCGCTCTGATCCAATCGGGGTGAGGAGTTATGTTATCTGCTGTGTGTTGTGCTGTGAAAGCCCAGCCATCTGCACACAGAGCCCACAGACACAAGTGGCTATACGGCCCGGGGAGCAGGAGCTGGTCTTTTACAGATTTCTGTCCGCATTCATTTATTTATTTTTTATTTTTTTCACACCAGTTGCTCCGCGGGGTGAGCTGCCATGCCAAGCTCAGACTGCCATGGCACTTTAAAATGTCAGTGTCAGTTTGTTTGCAATCAAGGCGATTCTGGCTTGGTTGGTTTGACCTTCACCAATAAAAGAAAGTTTAGAAAATGGTAAAAAAAAATCTAATAATTACTAAACAAATCTGGAACCAGAATAGAATGTAGAGCTCCATACAGTGAAAAAAAAAGTAATGTGAGTGACACACCTTGTGCATGTAACATGGGAAATTAGCTGAAGAAACAAAATTGCTCTGTGGTAGACATAATATAAAATTCTGATGACTAGTTACAAATACATCATGCACTCAGTGTTGATTTCGTCGACTAAAACTATGACGAAAAATGTTCGTCGACTACCTTTTTTCACTGACGAAAACTGAATAAAAACTAAATAAAAACTACACTACGATGACTAAAACTAAGACTGAATATATTGACAATTTCGTCAACAAATAAAAACTAGACTAAAATGTTAGGGGGAGACGAGTGGAGAAGAACTAAAAGACAAGTCATTTTATGCTTGGTTGCGCTCGGGTGTTGCTTTCTGAAAATAGCAGATCTACAAGCTCACAACGCGTTGTGAGCGCGTAGATCGGCTATTTTCAGCCTGCAACAAAGTGTAAAATCAGCCATTACAACGCCATCAAGGCACCGCCAAAATACATTTTAGTCGACTAAATCAACTGTAGATTTAGTCGACTAAAACTAGACAAAAACTAAAACATTTCAGATGACTAAAATATGACTAAAACTAAATGGAATTTTATTCAAAAGATTATGACTACAACTAAATCAAACTGCCAAAATCAACACTGCATGTGTCACTAACATTGTAACCTGGTAAACCATCCCGGTTGCGTGAATTCACATTATTATCCAGAAGACACATTATAATGTGAATTTGCGCGACCAGGATGGTTTACCAGGCTACTAACATTGCCAGATGGGAGGCAAGTTGTGACCTTGCTTGACAATAGCCTCGTTTTCATGTGGGGGAAATGAAATTCGCTGACTGATGATGTGATCTGATTTCAGAACAGATTATGTGAATTCTTGATATCTTTCATTCCGCTCCAAATGTTGTGCCACCCCAAGCGCTTCCATATCGCTTTGCTTGATCTGGATCCAAGAATCAATTTGTGGCTTTTTGTATATTTTTGTGTTTTGAGACTGTCTATGCTGGCCTATAAGCACCAGTGCCCACATACCAGTAGCCTATATACCTTCCTGATCCAAATCCGTTCATGTGAGGTTTCTAACTTATCTGTGAAACAGAAACTTTATGTGATTTGCATATTAAATATCATATGATAGCTGAATAGAAAGTGTATTCTCTATAGTTTATTCTATAGGCCTATATAGCTCACAACGTGTCATTATGAGCTTGTAGATCGGCTACTTTTGGTCAAGAAATTTGGTGTAAAGGCAAAAAAGGAGGGCCAAGGACATACCTCTGGGGGACCTTCAAGTCTACGAAGTATGTAGTTTAAGTGGTTAAATGTGGTGGTAGGAACCAAAAAGAGACGTGTGGTGTTTATCATACTTGGAGGTTAAAGGGAAAAAAAAGAAATGAAATGAAATGCCACCGGATTAGAGAGGACAGCTTTGTTGTGAGAATCAAATAATACGCTTTTCCTCGAAGAACGTTGCAGAGCCACATCTCATTGATAAGGTAATGATCTATGCTACGGGTCAGGCGGGGAATGGCTGTAATAATGATGATAGTCATTTAACATATTTACTGGCGTACACTGGATTACCATCTGCAATTTTATGGTTGATTTAGAATCACTTTATCCTCTCTTTAATAGTGGAGATTACACAATCAAAATGTGCACCAGCCATCTTTTCATCATCTCGTGTTTGCTGAGCCAGCAGTGCCGGGGTTTATTGCCATAGCGAAAGATATTTCTGCATGCCGATACAAAATGCCTTTCTATCTAAATTTGTTTTTCTGTGGAAGAGTCCATTCTCTGATAGCTCGAGGTCGAGTCCTCTTTATTTGCGAGCCTTTGACCAGAGATTACATAGTGTCTACAAGCACAAAACTCTGTGACGCGTTTCTCAGAGGCATATTGTATATGAGACAGGTAGACCTTGACATTGAGGAGCAAGATAACTTGTAAACCCTGTATTTGTCCACTTTTCTGATTGAAGTAAACTGTTTACAAAAAATTTAAAAAAGATCTTCTTAAAATGTCACATCATAGTGTAGACCTTGACAGTTTAGTGAAAAGAGATTTTGTACCGTCGTACTTCTGGTGGATAAGGTGAGTTACACTGGCTGAATGTGATGAAACAAGATATTGTGTATGCCCATGTGCGTGCGTGCGTGCGTGCGTGCGTGCGTGCGTGCGTGCGTGCGTGCGTGCGTGCGTGCGTGCGTGCGTGCGTGCGTGGTCAAAAAACGAATCAAATATGTTTTACTGAACTTGTAGAAGATGTGTCAGACACACATCGCACGTATATATTTACGTGCGATGGCTCCTTAAGCGACAGTTTTGTGTTCGTTTATGTGCTAAATGAGTGACTTTGAGAGCTGTTTCAGCGTACAATGTAAGTTTATGGCTCCTTAAGCTATATGCTCCTATAGGCTTATAGGCTCCTTAAGCTAAAGTTTTCACATAAACTCCACCCAAATAGTGCACTTTGAATTAAATTGTGTGTTTACAATTCCATAATAAATGTTCACCCCAGGACAATGTGCAGTTAGTCTTGCTGCTGTAAATGAAAAGGAAATGGTTGTTTCAAAAAGTTCTACATTCATTGTTAAACACTTAAGCCCTCGGGTCTGAGAAAACCGGACTTAAGTTAACTGTAATTAGGTTTTTTTCATCTACACAAAATAGCCGAGCTATTTTTGACGAATATGTTCCCCCTAGAATATAGATGCAGGGGTTCATGTGGTTAACCGCAGGGTGGTAAATTTCACTTCCCAAACCACTAGTTTGATTGCACAACCCAAAATTATTTGATTGAGTATACGACTTTGTTTTGACAATTGGTTGCACTTGCACAGTGAGTCCAACATGCATACACAGTTCACAAGATAGCTGATGGAGGAATAATCATTTACAGTGAGGACATGGATCTGTTCTTGTTGCAGATTTGCAGGGAACTCTCTTCATTTTCGAGTTTTGAGGGTTTTAATTTTGCATTTGCACCTTGGTTCTTCTCATAGAATGTTTGTGCAAACTGTTGCCTGTCAATACCTTCTAGAGGCTGAATATCAATGCCATACGCTGTAGGCTACAGTACTCTGCCTCGCATGTGAATAATGCTACAGTAGGTTGCCCCTTTTTTTTTACTCGAAGGACCACTTTCGTTTACACAATTAGCCTGTTATATGGCATCTGTCAGTTACATCAGCTGCCCAGTCTGCATCTCTGTGTGCCTGTAGTACCAACTCCCTACCATTGCATTACCTGTAAATTATACAACTCTCTCACAATTGTACCTTTCAAATATTTTAGTACATGTTTCAAAGTAACCCACTGTTCATCTGTTGGCTTACTAGTTTACTTATACAAAGCTTCTTCTTGTACATGTAGACATATACATTCAACTGCCAACTACTGTACCTCTCTGTACCTTTTGGCATCATCCATCACTTCTGCACCATCTGCGTAATTGAACTTTAGTTCACAGGCTGTTGCCCTATAGGTCTGCCATCCTGCATGTCAAACCTCTCAAGTATTCTTTCCATGTACATCTGGTGTGACATCTTAACCCAATTGTCATCCTGATCAAAATCAATACCAAGGAATTGTTTCAGCTTTCCCAAATCTTTCATTTTGAACCTCGCTGTGAGAACCTCCTTTGCATTCACTCAATGCGTCTGTGTCACTCTGACTAACTGCAATAATCAGATCATCAACCCCATACTATTAGAATCACTTTGTGCCTTTCTGTTTCCCCTGTGTAAACACAATGGTCTGCTGGGTTTTGCACTTGTGCAACTTGTGTTCAGTCAGATAGTGATGTAACATTTTGTTCCAATTTCTACCTGACTGCTTTCTGTCTGTACAATGATTTCTCTAGTCTGCACAGCATTTTTGTGTGTGCCTGACTGTAATGTATTCGATTTTACCGCATAACCAGCAGATTTTTCTATTGGTGCATGTAGGTAGGCAGTTTTGAAATCCATCTGATTAATGATAAATTAATGTTCTCCTGTGCTGCTTTACACTTAGTTTTACGGTGCACTAATAAGACGCAACAACCTTTTATCAAAGTATACAAGAACTAGATATAATATGTCCTTTATTAGATTGTAAACAGTTATTATGTAAGTTATGCTGTAATCAATGCATATAATGCCATACATATTAGACCCAAAACATAGTACTATACTTAGACACTACACCCACCTACTTATGCTAATAGTAGATGATCCAAAAGACCATTTTACAAGATAATACAATTACAGTCTAAATAGAAATCAAATACAATGCCATATCAGATCCAAAATATTCTACAGTTGGACACTATATTCCTACCGAATTATAATGTAATTTGACACCATATTTAACATGGGCCTATTATAGCTTAATTAGACAACGCACTCCTGGATCTCTGCCCTCTACTCCCTCCTATCCAACATCAGCGTCCGGAGCTCTACAATGTTTTTGCTGGCTCCGCTGTCACGCTATACAGAGTGTCCACATCAGTGTTGATTTTGACAACAAATTTTGATTTAGTTTTAGCCATAGTCTTTTGAATAAAATCCAGTTTAGTTTTAGTCATATTTTAGTCATCTGAAATGTTTACGTTTTTGTCTAGTTTCAGTCGACTAAATACCATATGATCATAGTCGACTCAATCTGGGAACCCATCGCCAAATAAAAAGTAAAAACAGCGCTATTTTTTACTTATTCACTTGGCTCTGGGCGGAGCTGAACGGACGACCCGTGCGCAGGGAAACCGGGGTTTTGGTCTGCCTTCAGCCTTTCACTTCCGGTGGTGCGACTATGTTTTCATTCCCACTAACAATATTTCTCCACGGAACACTAACACCAATCCCGCCCACTACATTTGATTGGGTAAAGCGCAGCCTGCTTCCTGATCTGATGGCACGCCCACTTGTAGCCAATGCGCACGGGTTGTCAACACGGCTACCGACAGATTCAAGCGCAGCGATGGATCTGTTCTTGAGAGATTATAGTCGACTAAATACCACAAGATTATAGTCGACTAAATATCATAAGAATATAGTCGACTAAATATCATAAGATTATAGTCGACTAAATACCACAAGATTATAGTCGACTAAATATCATAAGATTATAGTCGACTAAATATCATACGATTATAGTCGACTAAATATCATACGATTATAGTCGACTAAATCTACAGTTGATTTAGTCGACTAAAATGTATTTCGGTGGTGCCTCGATGGCGTCATAATGGCTGATTTTACACTTGCTTGCATGCTAAAAATAGCCGATCTACAAGCTCACAATTAGTGAGCTTGTAGATCTGCTATTTTCAGAGAGCAACACCCGAGCGCCAAACATAAAATGACTCATCTTTTAGTTCTAGTGGATATCGTCTCTACTAGTCCCTCTATAACATTTTAGTCTAGTTTTTATTTGATGACGAAATTGTCAATATATTTAGTCTTAGTTTTAGTCATCATAGCTTAGTTTTATTTAGTTTTTATTTAGTTTTCGTCAGTGAAAAAAGGTAGTCGACGGTCATTTTTCGTCATAGTTTTAGTCGACGAAATCAACACTGGTCCACATACTCAAGGCCTTTTCCTGCTGTACTGTAAGCATCCATGTCTGGGCCAAGTGAGGCAGCACTGATTCTACTGTAGCCACGAACAGCCGTCTCTCGAGGTCATCTCCCATCTCAGATTTCCACACTTTTCTTATCCCATAGTACCGTACAAGGCATTCCAGGTAAGTGCCCTCCAGACCTTCAGAACCTGTTCCGTTGAGGCAGCCATGCAGGCACCGAGATATTGGAAGTAATCTCAAGCAGTAGCGATTGTTAGAAAGCAGATTGTAATAGCTTCTGACACTAAATATCTGCACTACGTCTCTGAATGACATGTTCAGTCTAGCAATATAAATGATTTACAGTCTATCTGTGAATATATGAATGAGTATGCATCTACTGTATGATTGGATTATGTACATACTATCAACAGTGAATATGAGAATGAATACTGTATGTCCTCCAATGAAAAACCTTCACAAAAAGTATTTTTTAAAAACCTTATAAAGTCAATGCAAGCTTACATGGAGCGAAAAAGCGAAGCGAAAAAGCGAAGCGAAAAAGCGTCTTTTAATTATTCGGTTTTGTGTATATTCGCATATTCACCGGTGTGTAATGACCTGAGTTACATCATGGCAATAACTACACAACCCAAACCTCTACCAAAGTGGTCTTGCCCTTTAAAGGGATATTTCACTTTCAAAAAATGTTTTGGTCATTTTATCGTCTACTCAGGCTTTTGTGAGCCCCCCAGACAGTTTTAAATTTGCTTGATTCAGTATTTAGATATTTGATATTCATTTTATCAGACACGCCCCCTTCCTATACAAACCCATTATAACTTCAAACTCCATCTTTGGTGACTCATCCTGCCCTCCTAATACGTGAGGGGCAGTGTTTTTTCGATGACTTTTTTTTTTAATTTAATATTTTTTTTCATTTTCCAGAAAAACTATAAAAAATAAAGTAATTGAAAAAACACGGTCTCCTCACTCACGTATTAGAAGGACAAAATCAGTCACCAGAACCAAGGACAGGTGTTTTTGATAAATCTAACATGGTTAAAATGGAGTTTGAAGTTACAATGGGTTTGTATAGGAAGGGGGCTGATCTCCTCATCCCTGCTAGCTCATTATAGAGGACATGAGAGGGGGGTCTCCAGGATAGCATCCAGCTTTCTCCTCATCCTCCCCTCCACCACCACCTCCACATTGCTCAATTAAACTCACAAATATGGAGTTGGCCTTCCTCACCAGTATGTAAGTCTGTTGGCATCACTTTGTGTCTTTCATATCAAACGACTGTAAAAATGTTTTTGTGTTTGATTGATCAGCTATTATTGATCTTTTTCGTTTAATCTCCCCAATGTTTGTGGTGCAAAGCCAGCGTCACCGGGAGAAACTGAACCCCAGTTTCCATGGTATAGTGGGAAGGTATATATGCCCCATTGCTTAGTTTTTTTTCATTCACAGAATACAAATGCTGTTGATAAACTGCACAACTAAACTGGGTAATTCTTCGCTGACGTCATGCATCACAAAGAAATTTCTTTTATGATTCAGATTCCATGAATTAACCCATTAAGACCATTTTTTTATTTTAGCTAAAAGAAGCAATATTTTGCACTTTGGCTATTCAAAAATAGCAGATCTACAAGCTCATAGCGCGGCACCGAGTGCCACGCTATGAGCTTGTAGATCTGCTATTTTTGAAAAATCGAGAAAATGTGTGCAAATCTTTTAATGTATATTTTTTAAAGCGAACATTTGTAACTCAAATCTTTGCTTCTGGGGGTCCCTGGAACAAAATATTTTGAGACGGGGGTCCGCGTCCAAATACATATCATTTTGGGTGTCCTTGACATGAAAACGTTTGAAAATCACTGACATAGCAATATGCGTTTTACTTAATTACTATACTTAATAGGTTAAATATTACTCTGTGTTTTTCACCAACTGCAGACATACAGCAAGGGTAATTAAGGGTAATTAAATGTCCTAGGACCGGATGAAGCGATCAATGTTGGCAAAGATTACCCTCTCTGTTCTGATTGTGTAGTTTTTACGGCGTGGCTCTGCAGGAGTCTAGCCTTCTATTCTTTTAGCTATACAGTGATGTCACGTCTTAGTACGTGCAAAAAGAGTAAGGGAATCGATGTTATGTGAGTGAGTGTGTTGGAGGTGCAAACAATTGGTGCTGTTTGCATGGATTTGGCTCCCTTTTTTGGGGCTTTTGAAACAGCACGCCCATTTTCATGGCCATGCTCGTAACTTCCTTTTATATGTTGCTTCTACATACTGTAACTAATATTATTGTTGGTATAAGTAACATTATTGTTGTTATAACTTATTTTCTCAATGTGACTACTTTAATCACAAACTAGGACTAAAATAAGCTGTTGTACAGTTCTTTATACATTTAGCGAAAATTGTGGTTATGCAAAATGTCTTGTTATATTTGAAGATGATGACAAGAGTACAATTACTTGTCTGCTTTTCATTTAAATGTAAATGAAGTGGCCTATCTTTATGTATTTTTCTGCGGTGCGTTCTAGAATGGCAATGTGGGTCATTTCAAATTAGGCCTTTAAATGACAAAGAGTAGTCATATACTGGCACAGTGCAATGGCTCCTTTCAGTTTGTCTCTAATTTAAGTCACAAGACTTGCATTGGCTTTAGGTTTGATGAATGAGAGAGGAGCATGAGGGCTGTGAACTAGTCTTTAGGCCTGTGAGCCAGTGGTGTGACAAATGGCTGTGGGCCTAGTGACAACAAAGCACAGTAAACAGAGTCAGAGCTGCCACTGCTTCAAACAGACAGGCTGGCTCTCTATAGAGCCTATACCCAGACACCATTCATCTTCTTCATGACTTGATGAAGACGGTAGAAAACTGTACAATAAAGGTCTTTACACACCAGGGGCATGATGAATATAATGATACGAAAACATTCAAATTCATCCAAAATTATTCATATAGTTGATGCCTTGTCCATACGTTGATGCCTTTATTCGCAGTTCTTTATTCACACAATTCACTTTAACGCAAATTGGCTATTTTCTAATTTGCTGGGGACCCCCTGGAACCCCCTCAAAGACCGCTGGGTGTCCATGGACCTCACTTAGATAACCACTGCTGTGGAGATTGTGTCAGGAAATGTTTGAAGCCTGTTTCCTCTGGTTGATTGGAGAAGCTGTCATAGAAGGACATCAGAATGTTATTTGATCCTTTGCCTGGTAACAGTGACCAGCGAAGATAGCTCTTCAATGTGCTTAGCTGTTATCGGAGACAGTTCACCATAGATCTTTTCTTTTGTTGGATGGTTTTTGAAGATGTTCTTCTCTTCTTACACATAAGGAGTATTGCGTATGTGCTATCCAGACAGTCTTGTAGCTCCTTCTTCATAGTCCATGTCTCAGCACCATACTGTATAACAGGATGCTTTTCGACACAGGCCCTGAAGAAATTGATTTTTTTTTTTGCAGTAGAGATACCAGACTTCCAAGTTGCTGAGCAGATGTTATGGTCTGCAACATCTTCTAGTCAATGGAAGTTGAATATTTCTGACCCTGACAACCAGATCTTATTATTGTCAATTTCTCTGATATGATCAACTTATTGTCATAACAAGGCATAGACAACCACAATGATGTTTGTGTTTATTAAGGATCCACATTAGTCTATACAGCAGTGGAGACTGTTCTTCCTGGGGTCCAGGCAAAAGAAAATATGCAAGCATGTCAATCTGCTCAGGAATTCCGTAGTTATGCATCCTGGCTTTTCTTTTTACAAAAGACTTTTGAGATGTCTACAAATATGATGGAGCCTGTCTTCTTTGAGACCTTGACCTAATATAATTGGAGTAGGCTATTTAATGTAATAAAATTAGAAAGCAGTCAATGGAACGCACACCTGACAGCCAAACATAAAATATGACATGCAGGATTTAGTTTTTGTCATTATTAAATAATATGATTCTATTACAAGTATACTATACAGTACATGTTTGTAAGTATCTTATTGGCATGGCAAATGTATTTGTATAGCACCTTTCATACACAAAGGCAATACAAAGTGCGTATAAGGCAGAATAATGCATTTAACAAAAAAAAAACTCAGGAAAACATTGGTTAACGTTAACTCGAGCCGAAGTGAAAATATGAATTACCATCAAAATGAATTGCCCAGCAAAGCTGATCAAAAAAGGTACTTCTATTCTATACAATTATACCATGCATTACATTAGGTATAATTATGTATTGAGATTTAATTTTGTTCACGAACAAGGTTGAAAAGAAGCTTTTTAGCAAAGGCACACAGAAGTGTTTTAGTGTTAGTTTAACTCAGAGAATGTACTTACAGTACACTGGGGATATTACTGTGTACAGTATTGCTACAGAATCAGCAACTAAACAAAATGAAGGGTCAGAAGAGGATAGCTACTCAGAAGTCAATTAAGATTGCCCATTGTGTTTTATTAGCCTTTATTTATACCACGCTCTTTGCATTGTTTTTGTTCTTTGTCGTAATTTAAAGGTACTTAAAATGTGACTTTACTGCTTTACTTAACCAACCAAAAATGTGTTTTCTAACCCACCTGCCCACGGAAATAAACACATTCTCCCCCGAAGAGTAACAAAACAAAGGCAAAATCCCAACAGGGAACAGAGAGGTTTGACAGCAACAAGCCATGTGTAATACAACAACAAACAAGGACACTGAAATGTGGGGAATTGTGTTTCTGTGCACAGCAGCAGCTCTCTAACTAGAGTGCCGACTGGGAGGCTCAAACCAATTCAGTTGGCCAGCACAGTCGCTGCCCGCCATTCCCCTTGACATGGTACGCTAAGCACCAGCAGGGAGCTAAATCACCTACATTATAAAGCCTAGTTCAGGCGGTGTCGTGTGCCGAAGATAAGCAATAAGCATCACAACGCGTTGCAGATTGGACACCTTGTGAGCTTGTAGGTCTGCTATTTTCATAGCGCAACAAGTACCGTCATGCGAGGGAACATCCTACTATAAATGTGCAAAATATCTGTCCGTCTATGTGTGCATGTGCCTGTAGTTCACATATCACATATCTAAAAAAAAAAAAAACTCAGCGCGCACGGGTTAGAGCTACACTGCCCTGCCAAGCCAAAGTGCAGTAACTACGTTTTTGGACACACCCACTTATTTGTGTATCCCAAAGGTCAAATTAGCCTTCGTGATTTTGGGGGATGAACAATTACCTCAAGAACAGATGTACATTTATTGTAATATCACTTATATGCCGATATCTCATTTGGCTGACCAGTTGAATCACTTTTAAACCCATTTTTCCATTGTTTCCTATTTATGAAAACATGTATAGGTTTCTGTTATTCCAATGAATGCACACTGTCATAATACCACCTCTACAATTTACTTCTATTCTATGACCGAAGTATCATAGAATAGACGTTCCTGTTTTACTGACCCACTTAACAGTAGGACGGTTCTGGTCGGTTTTGGATATAGCTTTAATACTTTGATATATCGCAAACCAAACAAAATGTTATGTGCTGCAGTACTAGCACAAAATGATTTGGCCTGTGTTGATATTGGTTCAGTATACAGTAGAGGCTCTGCAGGGTGTAAGGCATGCAAAATATAATCTATCATACTGTAGCCTACATACCGTAGAATATCTCTGCGAGAGTGAGATCTCTGAGAATAACTTAATTGTATGGATAATTGCATTGTTTCCCTAAGATATGGCATGGAGCAAAACAATTCATTTCATAAAGCTTCTATTAGACTGTGTTAACGATGAGTGTATACACCAGATAATCATTGCCTGCAGGTTGAATTTAATGAGGTTAATTAGGAGCCTGCTTGAGAATTGCAGTAAAAAGTAAACATGTACTGTGGAGAAAAGTAGTGTTATATACACAGAATGTAACGTTTTTACATTAAAAACTTCTCAAACGTAAAGTTGGTTGAATGTCCTGCCCACTCTTGGGTGTGAAGTAGCCTATGAATCATAGAAAATTACACAGGAAACATGATGACAGGTTAAGTAGGTACTGTACTGCACTGTAGCCTATCTCCCCGCTGGGCACATGCTGATTGGCTACGCTTTCCAGACCCACAGCAATCACAGCTCTATTCACAATGGTCTCACTACAGATTATCAATGTATCGAGGTATAATTTGGACGTCCTGCAGAGGCTTTGTTGAATATAATGGGGTTTGGGGCGTGGTATAAATATTGTCGAAATGTTCTTTCAATAGACCTTGCCAAGGCAGCAGAAGCGTGTCAAGCAGTTCTTGTTAGAAACATTCAATAGTTAAAGTCATAACGTGTAAAACGACCAGTTTAGTAGTCGTTTTGGCAAACCTATCGTAGCTACGGTTTCGAAAAATAATTACGTTGCTTAGTCGCCTGGTTATAATCGTGCTCTGTGTGCATGATACTGCACTCATAACACAAACAGCAACAACAACAATTAATGTGAATTATTCGCACAAAATAAACGCTTCCGGTGTGTACGAACCTTTAGAACTGTGTTTCTCGTTTTGACACAGACCAACCCTCTTATAGGCGGCTAGCCTCCTGCAGAGCCAAGCTAAATGTTCCTTTAAGCAATAATGCACAAAAAGGGAGACCTTTATTAATCCTGTGGGGGGAAATTCAGTTTCAGGTTCACCCAGTTGATGGCTGGTAAACTTAAGAAGAACTTAATAAGGGCAGTGAAGGGGAAGGACATGCATGCACCACAGGTCACCAGCTCGACTCAAACTGGGGACATTGCAATGATGTGGTCGACACACTATCCAGTCAACTTACTTTTCACGCTAAACCAGTTTAATAGCACTGTCACCACTAGTGGCTTACTTAGAAATGCAATAGGCCTACTGTATCCTTATGACAAATAGCATATTTGAGGTCAGCCCTATGTTCCCTCACTGTATGGGTTGGCTGTTTAAGGTTGGGGTTAGGATTAGGGTTGGGGGTAGGATTAGGGTTATAGGCCGAGGGAACATACCTGTATGGCTGAGGGAACATAAACACGCGCCCCCTTGTTTAGCTAATTAGAGATATTTTATCCACAAACAGCTAAAAACATAATAGACGTTAACCTCCTTGGTAAGAGGTAATGAACGTGTCAACATGTAAACATAAAAAGGTATCAGTATTCCTGCCCCATTTCTTCACATTGACATTACCTTTGACAGGGAGGTTAATATCCTGTCCTTGAATAATATGGTGCTGATGCGATTACTAATGAATATCGCAGCATTTGCTTTGACATATTGCCAAGGGCATGGTAGCTGTGGCACCATCACAGTGCAATTTAGGCATTTAGCTGACGTTCTTATCCAGAGTGACTTACAAAGTGCAAGGTTGGAGTAAGAGCCATTAACCTTTGTCAACCAACAACGGGGTAAGTGGTCAGGGAATTAGTGCTAAGAAGTGCTACAAAGTAGTGCTACAAAGTAAAGTAACGGGAGCCATGGTTTCCCTGACAGGGAAACATTTTTAAATAGGCATGGCTTGGGAGAAAACTTGTCTACTTAGTTTTTCAGAACAACAGCGCTCGGGTTCCCCATGGTGTCATCTTTCATTTTTCATATCTCTGCACCTTGAAGGCTGCCACAGAGGAAAAGAGAACAGCCCCGCTCTCCAAGAAGAATTCAGTGGTCTCTTGAGAAAGTCTCAGAGCAGTATTGAACTGTCCAGTAACCGTGACTTTGAGCCGGGTCTGAGGCCATCTGCTTCTCTGAAAAGCTTTCAATTGTTAGATTTCACTTAGAAATAGCATACTGTTTTTCCCAAGGATCTTTTTGGATATCAAATGCGCTTCTTAAGTGCCGTGTGTCGTGAGGATCATTCAAATGATCATTCACCAGTCAAAATGATCATTTCACTGGTGGTTTTGTAATTAAAAACATTAGCAGAGGGACTGCTTCCTCCGACCCCCGAACAATGGTTGAATAAAGTCAAAGAAATTCGAGATATGGAAAGAATCACTTATTTGGTGAGGCTACAAAGTGAGCAATTTACCCAAAAGTGGACGCCTTTTGCACGCATTGAGTTATGACACGATATATGATTTTATAAAGAGATTTGTATTATGTCTGTGATTTGATAGGTTGAATGTGCAGTATGTGTGTGGATATATATATTGTGATACAGTGTATGTGTGTGTATATATATTGTACATTCTTCTGTTCTATTCATGTTCATATATTTCTCTTTGATTACTTCTGATTCCCCTTTTGTTGCTGGTGTCTCACTGGGTAGACAATGTGAAATACTGTATAGAAAGACTGTATGGTGAATATGATGCACTATTATGCATAAATGTATTGTCTCTCCTGATAATAATAATAAGTTGCAAAAAAATATATAGCAGAATCTGTCAAAGAGGAATCTGTACTCGAGTTCTTTTAGATTAACAATATTACATATTTCAAATTGCCTTGACAAATCCATCAGATATTCACTTCTTTTATGCAACAAGGAAAGAGGGAATGCCTCGTTTTCCTTAGGGTGGGATTTTACTTTTTGCTGACAGATTTCAGTGCCACAGAGAGATCACAATAGCCCTGGACCAACATGATATATGTAGAGAAAAACAATTGCTACTATCATCTGCCAAAGGGGATTTATATTGTGGAATGTCGCTGATGTAAAGTTTTATGCAGGAACAACACAACTTCGTTCAAAGGTAGAGATTCAATCTCGGTTTAACTTATCTATTTAACTTATACAATTTATCTCCATAGTTGTATTTTGTAGTTGTATAATTAGTGTATATATGCAGTTATATATTATTTGGCCTTTTGTATTGTATTATTCTGTGTTCCTGTTTTCTGCAAGGTGGAGAGAGGGTGCGGTGAAGCCTGGAGGTCTGATTGCAAAATGACTGTCAGCTGTACGTGGCAATCTGACAGGGATCTGTTCCTGCATGTGGGGAATTGATCCCTGTTTCTGATCATATGCCCCGACTGCCGATTGGCCGTGGCCCCTAGCTGCTCCTCTACAAAAGCTCAGTGTGACTTAATTTCTGAGAGAGGACAGTCAGCTTAGACAGCGGAGAATAGATCCCCCCGTTCTCCCACCAAACCAACCTTTTGCTCGCCGTCCGTGGTCATACCTTTCCAAAGAGAGCATTCTGATAGACAGAACTCTGACTCCCAAGTGGTGTTTGAGTTATTTGAGTGTGTATTTGGTTAGTATAGTTGTATTAGATTAGGTTTGTGGCATATGTTCCTTTATGTATTGTTGTAACATTTTTGTAAACTTTTACTTTTTGTCAGACGTTTTAAATTCTTTGTCCTTTAAGTTATTATGTTACGGCCTTTATACGGCCTAGACTAAGGGTCGTAACAATAGTAGAGGTAGCCGCACCTTTTCTTTTTCAGAAATACCTTGTGCCAAGCCTCAACGGATTCCTGCATTTGAATACATAATTTGTTATTTGTCTTATATTATAAAAATCTGAATGTTTTGCCAATTATTTGGGGGCCCATGTGGCCCAACTGTGGCCCCGGCCCACAGGTTGAGAATCACTGATCTAAAAGTACACACAAATTCATTGTGCATGATTTACACACAAACATTGTGTCCAAAATTTTAGGGCCCTTGGGTAGCCAACCTGGCCTGGCGGAGGTCTGCACTCCGAGGAGCGCACTTTCCTTAGTTTGCAATGTGTCATGCGTCATACTTTTATTGAGGGGTAATTGCAGTAATTACCCCATCACTTTTTCCCTAGTGAGATGTTTTTTTTGCTTGATGCTGTGAGTGTTCTTGTCTCCCTCAGATGAGAAAGCTACTGGTCATTGCAATACTCATTGCAATATGACCTAAGAATTGTTTAATTTTATTTTATTTTCATCTGTGTCATTTTTTGATTTGAGCTAAAAAGCATTATTTTACACATTGGCTATTCAAAAATAGCAGATATACAAACTCATAGCGCGGCACTCGAGCTTGTAGATTTGCTATTATTGAGAAATCGTGAAAATGTGTGCAAATCTTTGAATATATATATTATTCTAAAGCAAAACATTTTTTACTCAAATCTTTGCTTCTGGAGGTCCCTGGAACAAACTATTGGTGAGATGGGGGGGCCGGCCAAATACATATAATTTTGGGGGTCCTTGACACTGATATAGAAACATACATTTTTCAGAAAACTGTTGGGATTTAGGAGACATGTAGAATCGGCTTCAGGTCTTAATCGGTTAAAGACGGGGTGCCGTGATTTTCAGTGATTTCCCCCCCCCCTAAAACATAATCATCAGTTATTATGGTTATACTAGGAGGAAGATTTTTTTCAAAAAAAGTGTACAGAAAGTGTTAAAATTATGTTTTTATGTGGACACGCCTCCAGTTCATTAAGTATACCTGGTTCTCACCTTAGCACCTCCTCCACCACCTTAGCACCACCCACCTGTCCTAGTCCCTCCTCCTCCTCATGCCCACGCCTGTTGTGTTATGATAATGAGGGGGAGGGTATCATTTTACTGTGTCATTAAAGTGCTGTTTTTCTATTGGCACGTTTGACCCTCAAGGTTTCAGCCTCCAGGAAGAAACTCAAAATAGTCAGAGAAGACATAAAACACCATAAAAAAACACCACCAGTTCTATCAACCTCATAGACACATGAAAAACAGAAAAAGTGCACCACCTCTTTAAAGATATTTGATGCCAACTAATTGTCATTGACAACAGGTCAGGAGAGGTAATATTTTAGCCCAGATTGGTAGACAGCTACAGACTCTGGGAACGTGTCAAAAGTATAGCCACGGGTGCCAAGCGAGCGTGTGTCTGGGGAGTCTGTTAAGACATCCTGAAGGCCAGACCGCCCTATAGTCAAGCCACAGTCGGTGTGATGTAAAAATGTGGCCCCTGACACTGATGAGCAGCAAGCTTTTTAGAAGAGTTTTCAATTATATGCTAAGATCAAACAGCGTCTGGTGTTTGTGATTGTGCCACAATGCCGTCTGCCTCGGTTTGAAATGCAAGACCACTTCTCTGTGTTCCATTGCTCCCACGCAAGGTTCAAGGTGCAAGGTTTCTTTATTTCTTTATACTGTAAGGGTAAAAAATACATATTTTGTTCAGGTTCCTCATTCATTGTAACTACCCTCCAGTAAATACCGTCTTCACAAGGCTGTGGTGGTCATGGGGAGGGGGGACGGGGGGTGGCATTTGTTCGTCATACAGTGCAAGTTCACGCCTTGGTGGCGCCCCCTATGGGCAGAGGTAGAGGCCCGATTCCATTTGCATGCTGAGGGCTGATGTTCTCAGCCCAGAATGTGTGAGTCTATCCCCGTTACAATGTGCTAAGCCCCTGGGAGATGGATTGCTGAGGCGGAGTGCCGCACGACCATCAGCTCCCAGTACTTACCGCACGGACGCTCAATGGATTTTTTTTGTATTTTTCTTCTTTTCTTTTCATTTTAAATGGGCCCCTCTTGCAAACTTGGAAAGCCAATGAAAGCCAATCGGAAATGGAATATGAACAATCGGAATGATCCGTGATTTGTGTTTTGAAGAAAATGCGAAATGGTGAAAAAACTAGTTAGGCGGAAAATGTAATCAAGGGGACATTTTTACATGATTGAACAACTTACTGTTAAAGAACTATATGCCAAATGTAAATGTCTTGGTATACTGGCTACTGGGAGTATGCGTGCAAAGTTAGAAGCCGATCGTTTTTTATCTGCGATATTATCTGCGCGCAGAGTCAGACATACACGTACATACACACACACTCAAAAACACATCAAAACATAATCACCGCCTGGTGGTCTGATGGAGTTAATAATACAAACATAGATACAACTAGAAAAAGTGCTCCTCGGAGCAGTCTCCGCCAGGTCAGGTTATTGTGGCCTCCTGGTGGCGCTATAATAGGCCAATGTGATAAGGGTGCCATTTCTTCTTAGGACTTTCAATCGGACACTGCATCCATGATTTGAGGCATTTTGTTCCAAAAATGTGTTTTGCTAAATCAGACCTGCTGGTGGCGCTATAAAAATTTCACAGAAATTGCACGCTGCGTTCATGTTTTGAGGCAAAATTGACCAATCCTGCAAACTTTGGAAGCCACTGTTAGCCAATTAGGATGGAATATGAAATATCGGACAGATCCATCAGAATCACATGCCTATGGAGATACTGTGTACCGATTTGCGTGATTTTTGGACAGAATCTGAAGGAATAATATCCAAAAATGTGTTTTACATAAGTCGGCCTCCTGGTGGCGCTGTAAAAAGCAGATGTGAAAAATGCAGGGCAGATGTTTTTCCTTGGCCTCTAGGGAGTGTGCGTGTAAAGTTTCACACAGATCGGTGCAGTTATAGTTAAAAACGCAAATCGGCCTGTTATAGCGCCACCATGAGGCTGATTTGAAAATTGAAGTGGCAGTTCTTCCTCATTCTAGTGGGAATGTGCATGTGCAATTTTACAGAAATTGCAAGCTGCGTTCATGATTTGAGGCATTTTGTTCAAAACGGACCAATCTTGCAAACTTTGCAAGCCAACCTTAGCCAAGCAGGATGGAATATGGAAAATCGGACAGATCCGTGTTGATCACATGACTATAGAGATACTGTGTACCGATTTGTGTGATGTTTGGATAAAATGTGTAGGAGTTTGAATTGGCATCCAGGGAGTGTGCGTGCACAGTTTTGCAGCGACCAGGCCAACGGTGCCGGAGATTAGTTGCTAACGGACGGACAGGACACACGGACACACGGACACACGGACACACGGACACACGGACACACGGACAGACGGACACACGGACGGACACACGGACGGACAGGGGGCAAAACATACTCTCTCGCCATGCCTTTCGGCCTGGCGGAGACAATAATGAGAATAGCAAACAAGAAGGAAGAAAAGAGTTCACAGAGAAAGAGAGAATCACAGAGCAGTATTATCAAACCGTTTGACCACTGGTTCTATAGCGCTTAAGGTGTTCAAGGTGCTGTGTGCAAGCTTTTGACTTCTAAGTTATAAACATCTATCTGTGCTTGTAATGTCCTTGGTAATGTGTAACACAATGTACTGCCAACTCCCCTATGAACTGCCACACAAATACAAAGGTACAAAAGGACCCCAATGGAAACAAGCCATAGTGCTTTCTTTCGGTTTCAAATCCTCTTAACAAACCTTGTATTGAACTGTACTTCCCTGTTAATAAAGTATTCAATCAATCAATCAATCAATCAAGTCAGATACAGACAATACTACAACCACAGAACGGAAGAGTCCTGAAATGATCATGATTAAAGTGGATTTAGTTTTCCCACAAATCTTTATATATTCATTGTATGCTGAGGTATTGGCTCTTATTAGTTTTTTTTCCACACGGATAAGCCAAAGATTCCACAGTTTTGCATGTATCTGTTGGTTAACTTGTATACTACATATACTTTAGCCATTTATGTTTACCTTTATGTCTTTATGTTGTTTTATTTTTATATTTTGAGTCAATAGATTAGTCAATAATTGAAATGTTTCTATTGGGTGTAACACGCCAACATCACCAGGACAAATTCCTTGTGCAAACATACCTGCCAATGTGTTATGTTGATTAAACTATATTGTAGCTACAGTTTGTGTGATTAACTTTACAAATTCAGCCTTGGTAGGCCTACTCGACCGACTTCCATCCTCACAAACACAGAATGAATAATTATTCCATTAAAAATATATATTGGATTTAGTCATTGTGCAATGTACTGTAATAAAAGAGTGTGCAAAACACTGAGCAGTTAACATTTCAATAAACACTTTTAAAGCACTATTAGCACACTCAATTATGCTCCATCCAACAATATACTCAACATACTCAAGCCCATGAGTTTTCTATGATTCAAGTCCTTATATTGTCATCAGCTATGCATACAGGGTGTAGCAAACTGTGAATGAGTTCCATTGAATGTGCCATTCATTTAATCCCACACATACAGTAGATATTCACTGTAAGTGGCCCTGCAAATATCTTAACTTTCTCAATTTAGATTAATCACAATACCGTTGAAATGTAGTTGCAGCACATTCATCTCAACACGTTTTTTGTTGTTTTATTCATATAGTGCCTGTGCCTTCCATTTTTCAGGGCCATGCGCAGTAAAATCCTCATGTTATTTTAGCCATTTGTAACTCTGAGAGTTTCTAAATGTGACCAAATGGATCCTTATGGTAGTGTTGATTTTGACAGCAAATTTTGATTTAGTTTTAGTCATAGTCTTTTGAATACATTTCCATTTAGTTTTAGTCATATTTTAGCCATCTGAAATGTTTTATTGTTAGTCTAGTTTAAGTCGACTAAATATCATACGATTTTAGTCGACTAAATCTTCAGTTG
Organism: Gymnoscopelus braueri; assembly: GCF_963280865.1. Classification (NCBI taxonomy): domain Eukaryota; kingdom Metazoa; phylum Chordata; class Actinopteri; order Myctophiformes; family Myctophidae; genus Gymnoscopelus; species Gymnoscopelus braueri. The sequence continues at coordinate 19,467,141 of NC_137612.1, forward strand.
GTTTAGTCGACTAAAATGTATGTTGGCGGTGCCTTGATGGTGTCGTAATGGCTGATTTTACACTTGGTAGCATGCTGAAAATAGCAGATCTACAAGCTCACAACACGTCGCAGCGCAACGCGTTGTGAGCTTGTAGATCTGCTATTTTCAGAGCGCAACACCCGAACGCAACCAAACATAAAATGCCTTGTCTTTTAGTTCTACTGGATCTCTTCTCCACTCGTCCCTCACTAACATTTTGGTCTAGTTTTTATTTGTTGTCAATATATTTAGTCTTAGTTTTAGTCATCATAGCTTAGTTTTTATTTTGTTTTTATTTAGTTTTCGTCAGTGAAAAAAGGTAGTCGACGAAAAATTTTCGTCATAGTTTTAGTCGACGAAATCAACACTGCCTTATGGTTACATTTGTAGACTATGATCACATTCGTAGACTCGCTGGGCCCTATCTTCCACCCCGGCCTATGCGCGTGTTGGTCTTAAAATGAGGTGTGGAACATGGTCCAATGCTACAGTATCTTGCTGCACTTACACAACCCCTTTGTGGCAGGCGCCGAGCTTTGTGCCAAACAACGCACACTATTGTGTAGGAAGCCAAACACCAAGGTGAGTTCTCACAGTGTGAACCAGATCCTCATCAGTGATTTGTGGCTACAGCTAGACAGGCTATACCGTTCTCCCTTCCTTTCCCTTCCCTCCTGCTTTGTTTAGAGGTCCTAGAGGCTGGCTGACTGGTGGCTGGAGGACTCCTACCAGGTGGTGACAGCAGCAGCAGTAGTGGGCCATTCAGCCATGACCAGAATTAATGAGACATGCATGGGCAATGAGATTACAAAGCTGTAGCAGGGAAGCCAGAGAGGAAGATTACCAGGTACATGCTGTCCACGGCCTCACCTCAACAGAGGAGAGTGGGAGACACACACACTTGCACTTGTACAGTCTAACTAACCAACGCTCAAAACAATGCCAGCACGGATGGAAACATGTCAGATGTATAATCTCATTTAATGGAGTCTAGGGGTGTATGCAAATAGTCTTTCTTTGCTCAGGAAGGTTTCTAACTGAGTGAACATACGTTTTATATTAAGTATCTAAGTGGCAGCCATGATAAGAACTGGTCGAATTCTCTAAATGCAAAAGGAAAGGTGCTTCATAATTCCTTCCTTATCTCCTTTAGCAAAGGGTACACTGCATCATCCTTTACGAAAGCTAAGGAGATTCGCGGCCCCACAATTCTTTGCTCTGGTTATATTAAAAAGACAGCACACATTTTTTGGGGCATTTCCAAACTGAAACTATCAAGCTGCTGCTAAGCACAATCAATTAATTATACAACCAAACATTGCTGTCCCCTGAGTTATGTGGTGAAGGATATTGTATGCATACGCTTATAATCAGATTGCATGAATATTCTGTCTTTTGCAATGCTGCTATGGCTGCTAATGACAGGAGACATTTTAGCAAGATAGGTTTTATTTAAACGTGTTTTACATTTAAAAATGATTATAGTTTATGTGGAGCAGGTACAGTATAGGTGTAATGCACATCTTGAATAATTGTAACGGTGTAGGTCCTACATGTTTATGATGGGAATTAATGCACATGAGCTGTGTGTGTGTGTGTGTGTGTGTGTGTGTGTGTGTGTGTGTGTGTGTGTGTGTGTGTGTGTGTGTGTGTGTGTGTGTGTGTGTGTGTGTGTGTGTGTGTGTGTGTGTGTGTGTGTGTGTGTGTGTGTGCGCACGCGCGCCTGCCTCTTGGGTACATTAGACAGACAAAAACATTTAGAGTTTACTTGGCTGTAAATGTCTTGTCATCTATGCTAAGAAAATACATATTTATTGAAGTCTTCTGAACACTGTAGTTTAACCACTGCAGACCCATCTCAACAACATTCACCACCACATATTTATGCTGCCTACTAGTGTAGGCCTACTCTATTGTTTTTTCCTTATGAATTCTCCATCACACCTTTCCTTGACTAGTTTTCCTTGAATTAGTTTTATTAGTTTATTATACAAACTTGCAAACTTCAGTCTGGACATAAATGTCTCTGAAATGCGCGAGATGACACTGTACTCCACGGTAACACAGTAATATAATACAGAACCATGGAAGGGGATACTGTATATGATAAACGACCATATGGAGAGACAACAGCCATGACCTTTATGTATCGCGCCATCGATGAGTGTGGCCCCCGTATCAATAATGCATTCTCCAGCACTTTGCCCAGTATCATTACCCACGTTTCATTTGGTGTGTAGAAAAACAACAACAGTGCATTTCCCCTGCTTTTGTTTGTCACCCGGACCTTAAGGGCCTGTTTAAAAATTAATGAGCAGTGCTTACACTGTAAATAACTGCTGGTAATGCACCGTGGGTTATTTGAAATGTAAAACCTACTGTCATGCTTTGATTATCTATGTATCTGCCCTGAGCACAGATCGCTGTTCCATGCAATCTGCTCGCTGGCTGACTTATTAAGGCTCACTGTCACTTGTGACCATGTCGGACAGCTCCCCTGAGTCGAAGAGCAGTGGGGTTATTGCTACAACATGGGGAGGGCACTTGTGTCTATATATATATATATATATATATATATATATATATATATATATATATATATATAGATGTATATATAGATGTATTGTGATGTACTTCTGAAGAGGCAATTATTTCCCGGACTCAAAGGAATGATTCAATCAACCCTGTACAACTGGAAATATGTCGTCACAGATGTGAAAGTCCCCCGTCAGCAGAAGAGCATGATATATATATATATATATATATTAGCTCTTTGGAATCTCAATTAGACATTTTATTAATTTCATTCAAAGCTGTCTCATAATCCCTTACTGAATATTGTCCAGTATGGCTACTATGCAGCTGTCATTACCCGGGCCCACTCCATTCATTAGACAATTAATTGGTCTATCTATACTGTAGGCCAGTGGTTTTCAAACGCGTTGTGCCCAAGGCACGCCAATGGGCAAGTCCAAATCTCAAGGCACAACTGTATTTATACTAGTGAAAATATCCGCTCTACATGTTATACGATAAGGTATAAAATAGGGCATTAATTATACATTTATTGTATTTTGTATTGCATTAACCCATTAAGACCTGAAGCCGATTCTACAAAATGTCTCAAAACAGTTTTCTGAAAAAACATATGTTTCTATATCAGTGGTGCTCAAACTTTTTCATGTCAAGGACCTCCAAAATGATATGTATTTGGCCGCCGACCCCCATCTCAAAATATTTTGTTCCAGGGACCCCCCAGGAAGCAAAGATTTTAGTTAAAAATGTTCGCTATAAAACAATATATTCAAAGATTTGCACACATTTTCATAATCTTTCAAAAATAGCAGATCTCCAAGCTCTTAGCTTGTATATCTGCTATTTTTGAATAGCCAAAGTGTAAAATAACGCTTTTTTAGCTCAAATCAAAAAGTGACACAGATGTGTTCCAAGTCTTAACGGGTTAATAAGGAAGGGGTGGTTGTCACAAAATCCCAAGGCACCACCTGGTGTGCCTCGGCACGCCTTTTGGGAACCACTGCGGCTATACCTGACAAATGGCAGTGGTTGAATCTGGCCACAGCTATGCAGAGCCACACAGAGGGCAAACAAATTGCTTCGGGATGCTGACATCAATCAGTGTGTCACTCCTCGTTATTTATGTTCTAAAACCCTTAAACAAGCCCAACCTCTTGTCTTTGTAATTGTGTGTCTAGGTAGGTATCAGCCTCCTACCCTGGTGAATAATTTATTTGGGTAAATTGCGCTGCTATAATTTGGATTCCTGCTAGCCTCATGGTCACCCTTCTCTATATCTGACTGGAAGTCTATTTTCTGCCCCATATCAATTTTTCATACGCAGCCATTTGTCCTCGGGGGACGAATGTCATCTCAAAACTGGATACTGAGTTTTCACCTGTCCCTATGGCATTCGATTGACATTTCCTGGGCAGAGTAAAAAGCTATATACCAATATCACTCAACCCTCCAACATCTGTCTGTTGGCCTAAACAGTTGCATTTTGTTTCGTGGGATCTTCAGAGTGCACACACACGTTTGACTGATAATTCCTCTGTTCAAAATCTTTTTTCATATTGTATCGGTTTTTGCTTAGAGTCAATAGCCAACAGCAACAATTCCCCCTAAATAAACTGATAGTCAATGAGTCTCAGGGGCTGCTGATTACCATCCTGCTTGATGAGACCGGGCTCACCCACTCACCCGTGCCACGGTTCAGAAACAACAGAGCTTGTTCTCAGGCACCCTAAGTGAGGCTGGCTCCAGATGGTCGTGCCCTTTAGAAGTCTCTCTCTATACTCAGTAATGAAGCGCGTTAGCTCGTACTCCCCTGACTCAGAACTGGGATCATTCCAGGCGGCTTCTGTTAATGAGCTTCGGTCTTCCCTTCGCTGTCACGCTGGGATTTCCGGCTGTGTGTCTACCTCGCCTCTTTTCATCCACCCACATTGCAGCACAGGATCAGACAAGAGCGAGTGGGAGGCAGGTCCCCCTCAAGCTATAGCTGCATCGCGTCAGCCTGTCCCATGCATTGCACTCTATGATAACTGTTGTTGACACGCTAACCCAATTGTGCCTGTAGATGCGAAATCAAGCAACACGTAAACATACTGTATAGGCTACTATGGTGTGGGATAATAGTGTATCATTTGAAGAGTATTTCCTGTTATTGCAACCAATAAAATATTGAATGCGCTGAGCAGTTTTTAGATACTGTACTGTACTCTATTGAGTACTGTAAATTCAAATGGTTGCTCAAGTAGGCTACACCACACTCAACAACAAGTTGACTATTTTGAGAATAGTATATACATAATATGCCTAATATTACTACTATACTACTACTACTACTATTACTACTGCTGCTGCTACTACTAGTACTACTACTAATAATAATAATAATGATAATAATATTAATAGTAGTAATAGTAGTATTTAGTAGTAGTAGTAGTAAACTAAATATTATCATTATATAAGACCCTCCAGCTAATGGAAAAGAATATTTGACAGAGCAGCAATGAGAAACAGGAAGGAGAGCACAAAACCGGGACTTAATGCAACATGGGTCTTAAGGTGGGAATTGAACCAAGGACATTGTGATTATGTGGTTGATTTAAAATAAATGATTTCTATTGAGTCTCAAAAGAACATGCATAGTTTCCCATTCGTATATTTCCTCCGGGAAGTTGTCACAGAGCCCTGATTGCAATTCTCGATCACTTTCTGTCTTTATTATGGACTTTTAATATAGATTTTTGGAAGGAGCCTTGCCTCTGGATTTTGTACTACATGTACCACTCCAGAAGGCACATGTTGGTGGGAATCTGCCTCTCCCCAGTGTGCTCGTTCTGCTGGACAAGGATGCCTGGTGAAGATATTGGGGGTGGTACTGTATGACACACACCAGAGCAGTGCACGCTGTCAGGAGGATAGCATTTCATGAAAAATGATTCATTATCTGCCACCTTTAAATCTGGAACAGCACATATTGCAGCCCCGTGAAGGTGTGGACTTCATATTGTGCCCCACTTGACACCGTCTGCTTCCTGATAAAACAAGAAGTGGGTAATTCATGCAGACCTGGAACGCGAGAATAAAAGCAATTACATCTTTGGTTTATTCCCAAGCCGATTAAACAGTGTTTCTGACTCTGTTATGTTGATGTGCGGCTGGCTAAGCCTTTGAGATGTTATAGTCTCAGCAGTAGCAACAAGAATTTATTATACCAAATATACAGCCTAGCCTACATACTGAGGACCCCCCCCCCCCCATGTAACAAGTTGTTTTTGTACTCACAAACACTACAAATACGATTTTAGACTGATTTCATTCCACACTCTTTGAGTTAGAATGGCATCTTTCTATATATTATACAACGAATACACCAACTTTATCTGCATAGACATCAAAATACGCTATTCTCAAAAGGATTACATTTGGTCCAATCATTTTGAGTACCATCATTCTATTCGAATTTTATCCATGGCAACCTACAAAGATCTATCACAGTGGACCTGGATTGGTGGGTCACAAGGTCTTTTCTCAAGGTCAAGCAAAGAAAGTGTGCCACGGACCCATGTTGTGCCCCCTTATTTCTCATTTTAAGTCCCTAAAGAGACAATTAGACGGAAAAGCTAACATTCTGTCAGCAACAAGAGGTGTAATAAGACTACTGTGTCTTCAGGCAACAGTATATGGACGGCACCACAGACACATCCGCAGCAACCATCATGATATGAAAAAGTGGTGGGAATTCCATACATTGAGATTATCACAGTCATTAAGCTGCTCGGGGGGGGGGGGGGGGGGTAGTCTTGTTCCAGTGCTGAGAGATTAGGAATTAATCTGATCATCCTCTGATGTAGTTTTCAGATTCATGTCAAGTGGAGGAAAGGCGAGGAACATCTTTATCTTGGAGTAGAATTGTGAGGAAATATTTCTGCGTCTCCATGGGTTTGGGCGTCTCGTCTCTCTGCTCCCTTGTGAAGCAATTTGTCCGAGGCCACTAAAAAATTACAGTCTCAGATGTTACTTATTAGACACGGTCAGATTCTGATAGAAAGGTCTAAATATAAAAAGCATCTAGTATCTATTTATTTGTCTCCGTCCACTCGGATGTAATGTAGCTGGCTGCACTCCAATGAGGAATTGTTATTCTCAGACAAAGAAACTGAGATGTGTGACATGCAAATATTTTGAATACAGCATGTCCACATTCAGTATGCAATATGAAAACATCCATTAGCACAGGGAAAAACATATCATTTATCAACCTGAACCCATGCTGTAAGGGTTTAAATCAGGGGTCTTCAACAGGGGGTCCGGGACCCCTAGGGGGTCCTCAGAGTTACTACAGGGGGTCCGCCAAATCTTTGTGATATGATTTTTATTTTTACCTTAACCACTTGAACCCTAGCATCCCTTCTCTGAGGAGAACTTTAGCCAAAAATAGCAGATCTACAAGCTCACAACGCCTCGCAGCGCGAGGCGTTGTGAGCTTGTAGATCGGCTATTTTTGGCAAAGAGGTATAGGTGTAGAGGGGGGGGAAAAGTCTAATCTGGAGCACAATTGTATACAATATAGAGGGGGTCCCTGCTTCATCTCTCCATCAGCTAGGGGGTCCTTGGCCTGAAAACGTTGAAGACCCCTGGTTTAAATATTAACTTTAGTCAATTTTAAGAAGAAAAAAAAACTGAAATACCATATCAATTTCCCATGGAGGAATGCCCCTAAGGCAATTGTAATAAAGCAACCTCAAATAATAAGCTGTTTCAATGTTACAGTTTATGTTCACACAAACTGTTCATGAAGTCATGTTTTATGTTGATCAAGAAAACGTTCAAACTAAATGACTGAGGTGATGAGGTGCAGCGCTTGTTGCTATTTTCATGAGACATAACAATTTTTTCTCTTTTTGTAATATTACAGGTGCAGAAAGGTCACATATTTAGGCATAATGAAAATTAGAACTATCAAACAAGAACAGTACAAAATTAAGCTTCACTCCACACATCAATTGCTTGAAGTTATTTTTATTTTATTCTTGTAAAATAAAGTTACACTTCAAGCAGTAGTCACATAGCAACAAGACCCACGACCCATGGTTGTGTAGCAGAAATAAAAAGTCTGGTATAGACACACTCATATTATACAAGAGCAGAGAAAGTGCAGAGAATACGCTGACAGATTAAAATTTTCTGGGTTTAAATGGGTAGAAACCTGTGCTGAAAGGAATGATAAAAGATTGGTGCAGTAAACAACTGGCAATTCAAGCAGTCATGAGACCAAATTTTGTGTTTGTAATGAAAACATATCAATCTTTAGATGCTTTAGTTGCCAAATACAATGAATATATTGTAATTTGTGTTGGCGGAGCCATGCACACACGCTGAGCTACGTGGTACACACAGACTTAAAAATTGATAATAAATGGGTGCTTTCACCCTTCATGTCTTCAGTTTAACAATTGTTGAGCTAATTTGATTAGGCAAATTTATTCATTCAATTAATATTTTCAGAAATAAAATCTTGAACGGAAATATAGCATGCTGCTGATAAAGCAATGCTGGGCACTGGGTGTTGATGTACAGTAGCATCATTCATGGAGCATTCCAGTTCTCCTTAGTCTCAAGTCAAATTGCATAGGCATGCACATGAGTGACAATTTCAGTCATGGATGCTGGCAGTTGGTTAAGCAAGTTTCCAAACACTTGAAGCCTCCGCAAACTCTGAAGAGCTTCTTATGTGTTAGACCTGCGAGACATGGAGACGTACTGTTGCTCTAACCTTGCACCGCACCCTATCCAGCTTAGCGCAGTCAGTGCAAGCGATCTGTGTTCAAAGATTGTATTATCAATCAGCCCTATACTAAACCATAACTGACAGACAATGACAAACAGTGAGTTTAAAAGTCACTTTCTTGGTCCATGATGATTGAAAACATCTAATATTACCATGCTATCCAACACTTGCTCAGGTTGTTCAATATCAGGAAGTTCATAATGTAACACTTGGTGTCCCACCGGATTATGCAGTAATTACATGAAATGAATACCTTAATTATGCAGACGCTTCTGATAACTGCGTATTTGCCCTTGGTGTAGTTTATATTCCTGGATCCTGAGTACATTCTTCACAGATCATGAAACTGAGATCTACCCTTGCCGTTTCCTTTCTATTTTGGTCAGTGGAATTTCACTAGGGAGCTAGCTGACTGTATTGATAATGATGTGCAAACTGCGGGGAGTGAGAGATACCCTCCATGGGGATTTGTCTTTACATGAATTGGTCCCGGAGTTATTATCTATAACGTTAATGACTTCTGGTGCTTTCTGCCGCCTTATTGGCCAAGGTCCTTGGAATGAGATCAGAAATCAAATAAGTCCTCTCTGCTAGAGTTTGGACAATGAGTGTGCACCACAAGTCATTTGAAATACCTTTTTTAGCAGCATTATCCATTTTGAAATGGAAATCAGGAAATCAAGCAAACTTATGACACTTATGAAACCTACAGTATGTGATTGCTTGAGTCTGGAGTGGATTACAGCATGTTCTCTAATTTGTGCTCACTACAGGTACGGTATGTTCTCTTAGTGAGAGTTCCCACATGTAACCGCATGTAACACCTTGAGAGCGATATTTTTTTGCAGAGTGGAACAACAAAGGATTGATGTTGATTGTAAAAACTGTTGATGACTCTTGAGTTGAATATGTGAGTGTTTTTTAATATATATATATAAATATAAATATTGTCATAAACTTTTTGTGTGAAATGATTAATAATTATAATATATTTTATATTTTGTTCCGTTTGTGAAAATGTGAAAATATTGCCATTATTTTGGACATCAATCCAGTAAATTTCCCACCTTCATGGAATTGGGGTTTATTAACCAAGCACATTTATGTTTAGAGTTAGAACTATGTTTCTAACTCTTCCTGCTGTTTCCCCATCTGCACAAAGCTTTTAACTCTATGGCACAAAGACTTGAGTCCTCTACTGAAAATGCATGACAACTCAGGGAATAAGTGTTGACAGTAATTAATCTTAAACTGCTCTTATTCTGTCATATACAACACAGTGAAACCAACACTTGAATATGTTGAGTTGTCTGCAGCAGGCATGTTAATTTCAAACTTGCACTCAATGTTGCATTTGCACATCCAGATAAACTAGATTAATTTAGAAGCAGACTGGCATTCCAACGGGAACTGAAATGTTATGGTTTACACAGAAACTTAACTCCATTCCATGATCGGACAACAGAGTCAGGGGCAAGAGAAGGGGAATAGGTGTCTCTTTATTTTTAACAACCTATCGTACACTGCTCAGAGGTGGAGACTTTTTCTATGGGCTGTTATCCTAATCGGGAATAGCTCATGATTGATCAGATGCCGTCCTTTTTTACCTCCCCAGAGTGTTCACATGTTGTGCTTACGGTGGTTGAGCTGTAAGGGGTTATCAGTGGTGGAAAAAGTACTAAAAGGTTTTACTTGAGTAAAAGTATCAATACTGCAACGTAGAAGTACTCTAATACATGTAAAAGTTCGTAATAAAAAAATTACTTGAGTAAAAGTACAAAAGTATTGGTATCAAAATGTACTAAAGTACCAAAAGTAGAAAGTAGGCTACTCATTGTGCAGAATGTCCCATTTCACAAGTTTTCAAATGTATAAATTGTATAAAAATCTTTTGAAAAAAGCAGATCTACAAGCTCACAATGCGTCGCATCGCGGCGCATTGCAAGCTTGTAGATCGGCTATTTTCAAATGGCTGAAATGTATGAGCTGAAGGGGTTAATGTATGTTTGGTAATAATAATCAAAATCTACAAAGTAACTAGTAACTAAAGTTTTCAAATAATTGTAGTGGAGTAAAAGTGCAATATTTGCCTCTGAGATGTAGTGGAGTAGAAGTGAAAGTATTGTAAATTGGAAATACTCAAGTAAAGTACAAATACCTCAAAATTGTACTTCAGTACAGTACTTGAGTAAATGTACTAAGTTACTTTGCACCACTGGCTGTTATCAACAGGCACAATACTTCACATCTGAGGGTTGATTTTATTGCGGTTGGCGATTTCAACCGACCCAATCTGAAAAGTCCTGTCGAGATACTAACAACATATCACGCCTAGCACTAAAATACTCCACAATGTTTACAGTAGACTCTGTTTATGGAGGGATATAAAAGCCCCCCCCCCCTGCCTGACCCACCTTTGGCAAATCAGATCACACACAGGGACCCCATCAAGGCCAGATGTGTGTAAATCCTTCAAAATGATTAATCCACACAAGGCGACTGGCCCAGACGAGGTATAACCGGGTATCCCCACCTCACCTGCAAATCTGCTGGCAGATGATTGTACAAACATTTTCGACTTTTCCCTGTTCCAGTCAGTAGTCCCTGGCCACACAACGGTCATGTGTGGCTAGTCAAAGCTCATATCATCTCCTCACTGCCTGACATATCCTCCCCATACGTTCCTACAGAAAAACAGGACCATTATTGCACTCCCTCTTCACACACACAGCTCAAACACCATCACAAGGTTTGCTGATGAAACTACGTCATATAGGGACAATGACGAGAAGGCCTACAGAGAGGAAGTGAGAGCCCTGACATTGTGGTGTCAGGATAACAACCTCCATCTCAACAACAGCAAAACAAAGTTGATGATTGTGTGGACTACATCAAACTGCAGGGAGGATTGCATTGCAGAAAGTGAGCAGCTTCGGTTTCCTCAGGGTTCACATCATCAGCGAAGTCCTGAGCTGGTTGCACCATGTTGTTTTTAAGGTAGCGAGACTACAGCTCTGCTTCCTCTGCAGGCTGAACATGTTCGGCATGGACTCCAAGAAACTCTGAAACTTCTACAGGCGCACAATTAAGAGTGCCCTGAGTGGTTGTGTCATGCTGACTGCTTATTAATCTGTATTAATGGTGGCTTTAAAATTCCTATTCCTTTTGATTTTGTGTGCATGTTTGCTTTTCTTTATTATTTCATTTTGAGTTGCAGTGCTTTGAAGTCAGTCTATGGTAGCAGTGTCAGCAGTTCAGCATGGAGGACTCCCATTGGATAAGTGAGTGGAACAGGTGCAGGGCATGAGCTAATTAGGAAGGCTCTCCCTATTTAAGAGCCACAGTTGCAGGGTGAGTCAGACTCTCCAAGATCCACAGACCTCCAGCAAGGGCAGAGGAGGAGGAGGACTTGGAAGAGTTTGGAAGGAACCAACCGGACCCTAGCCTGGTAAACCCCCCTCCCTCCGGAAATCTCATTTGCATTTGGTTTCAGGAAGGAGGGTCTGGGATTGCTCACAGAGTAAAGCTGCCCGAACCACTGCGCATACGAACCAATCAGCGGCTGCTAGGGGCGGGATCATCCAATCACCTGCCTAGTAGCTTGAAAAAATGAAACTCCGTCTGGACCGTCTGTCATCGATTCTGCGCCCGGAGTCTCAGATGCAAGTACGCTGTGAAACAAAATGTGTGTCGCAAGCTTCTTCCATTTGACGGAGTGAGGTTAACCGGACCCCCCATTGGAAAAGAAAGTAGATGCACAAGACACTTTATTCTGCTGTGATTGGATTTTAGACACTGGAACCTATGGTATTTAATGACTCTGCATCTTACAGTTTTAATGGCTTTTAACACTGGACGGCTCTGAAAGACCCCCTTTCCCCATTGGACATTGGATTTATGCATTCCCCCCCTACGCCCCAATAATTTGATGACCAGCGGACCGGTAGGTTGCTGGTCATCAAATGATTGGCTTTGGAATGCGACAAAAACAAAATAATATCCAAGTCTCCATGGGGTGACTATTCGATAGGAAAAAAAGTCATTTTGGGGGTGAACTGTCCTTTTAAAACCGTGCAGCACATCACCAGGATTGAGCTGCTGTCCATGCAGAACTTTTGCACCCATGGGGGGTATAGGGTAAAGACCCAGGATCATCAAAGATCCCAGTCACCCCAGCAATGGACTGTTCACTCTGCTACTGTCTGGCTAATGTTCTCTGGCCTCAGGTCATGATCCAGCAGGCTCAGTGACAGTTTCTATCCTCGGGACAAGCCTTCACATAACTTTGACTGCACACACACACACACACACTCTTTGTGCACCTACAGTATTCATTTATTATACTGCATTGTCCATTTCACCGCATTATAGCCTATACTGCAGCTTCTTTATTTGCCATTTCTATGTGTTACATATTGTAGATAGATTGTATACAGATTGAAGTTGCTCTCTTTACTTATTGTCATTCTGACTTATTTGTATACTATTTATTTATTTATGTATTTATCCATCTTGTATCTTATTCACACTGTTGAGGAAAGCTTGGAGAACAATAATTCCTCTTCCTGCAATCATGCTACCATGACTTTTTGATTCTGCAATGTTGCAATTTTTTTTACTATATTATATAACAAACTGTATAATATTACATAATAAGCCTTTTTTTTGGTATTTTTTGCCCTAATCTTAATGCTGATTGCTGAGGAGAAGGGCTCAAACTTAACCTCAGTCCATGAATGTATTAGTCTTCTTTGCTTTAGGTTGTCAACTTGTCTAAATGGCCACATCATTTTGAAGTCCAAAACATTTTAGTACATAGGCATTTTAATGTGTAATTATTTTGTGTAATTAAAATAAAAATTGTAATTTATTGCAAAACATAGCCTGTCTGCTCTATATTCTACAAAACTGCATTTGTATGGCAGAGTATATCCCATAAACGAGCCAAACAAACGCACGTAGATGTGATTGTGTGATGGGAGAAATATCTACTGTACAGGGGGAGTGGTCTGTACCACCACGGCTTGACATCCTTTTATTCGCGTGAAAAAAACAGACAGGCACTCTTTGGAGTTAACAGTTCGGACGTCAAGTTCTTTATCAGAAGCCTGCAGAACAGAAGACATTTAACGCTCTCTATCCTGCATCGTGTCCTTCTAATCTAAGTAAATCCGTCTCCTGTCTGTCTGCTCTGCTGCCTCGTCTTCATAGGAGGTAAGAATTCATAAAAGTTATCCTGTAAACGCACGCCAAATCAGAACGTCGGACATAACAATGATGCGCTACTGTACATAGACAGACAGGCAGCATTGTGTCTTTGCGTCCAAATAATTAGTAATTAGTGCATCATGTACCACTTAATAGGCGACACATGTGTGAAGATCAGAGGCACATGATGCCGCGGCGGCATGTGCCTTTGATCTTCACACATGTGTCGTCTATTAAGTGGACATTAATAGGCTAATTGGCACGCTGCGGCGTCCGTCCGGCTATCTGCAATAATAGTTAAGATGCGACCCGTTTGTATATTCCTAAAGCATGGTGGTGATAGAGCCTATAAATGTAGGCTGATAAGTAGACAACGTGCGTGTTCTTTCATTCCTTCACGTTTGGATAATTAGGTCTCGAGAGCACAGATGCACCTGGCTGCAACATGAAGGGAGGGATGCCGCTGGAAGAACCGTCACTCGAGTGATTTTCTACAAGGACTAATAGTTTCTTTGAATTTGTATTTTTCCTTTGAGAAATATGTAGGATCATCTTTAATTAGGCTACAACTCAACCTGTTAATCGCCACGGACATGTTTAGTTGCATAGGCTACAGACATAGTTTCTGTAAAATAATAATACGAAATCAATAAGCGTATTAATGTCATAATTAAAAACCGATACAGCGATTTTTTTTCCTCCTACACATCTTAATGACTCATTTATGCTTATTTGCGCTGGTGTATGTTAAGCTACTGATGTCTCTTTATTCTAGCTACTGTTTGTTGTTGACTCACACTTCTTTGGTCAATTGATCTTACCTGACTGACATCGGACATCAGCAGTTTATCAGGGGTTGGCTAATAGATAATGTCATAAATTAAAGCAAACTCCCCTCCAGTTTAGGCATGCCACTCAAATGCAACTTGCCCAACCAAACTGTATTTCTTGATTGCCCATGCTGTCCTCTGTCACTTAAGGTCTGACGAAATGATGATTAATATGCCACTATGGTAGCTTAATTTCTGAGCACTGACTTAATAAATCTGCCACACTTCCACGGCCATGTCCATTAGTCCCAGGAGGGCCATCTAGAAATAAGCTATGGGCCCCTTCAACTCCTTATAGCCACCATAATGACAGAGGCAGATTTCAGCCACCCTGTTTCCTTCACTCAGAAAAGTGTGACACAAACGTCAAAGTGGGCATTTGTTGTTTCCCCCCACCAACCATGTGTGATTAATTACAGTTACGAATGATTTCATTTTCATTGTTCTTCTGCTCAGGGCAATGTTAAGCAGACACTCCTCCCTAACTAATAGGAGGATACAGTAGGCTATATAGTGCAATATAGATAAACAGAGTCTGGGTCCATGACTCAGACTGTATTTATAGCCTAATTTATACGTTTTTTTGTTGTTGTCCTCACCCAAGCTGTGGAGACTGTGTCATGTTCTGAACATGTGCACAACTATCCTTCATCCAGCATTCTTACCTATACAGTATACTCTGTCATCACTGTCTGGGAGACACCTTGTGGGCCTATCTCCATCATTTCATCATTTTATGTTTTTCATAAACATAACGTCATCCTTTAAACAGTCCTATTTCATACCTCATCGTATAACAGTGTTGCACAAAAGTAGCAGATCTACAAGCTCACAATGTGCCGCGTTGCGAGATTTTAGATCTGCTATTTTTGCTATTAAAAATAATTTAAAAAAGTTTTTGCCTGATAATGACATCCCCCAAAATAGGGACGCCAGGTTGGACGTAGTTAACCATCTCTGCAGGTTTTATAAATATCTAACCCATGGAAAGTGTTAACAAGAGCTTGTAGCAATATAATACATTACGGCAGTGGTGGAAAAAGTACTCAAATGTTTTACTTAAGTAAAAGTATCAATACTGCAATGCAGAAGTACTCTGTTACAAGTAAAAGTCAGAAATTCTAAATTTACTTGAGTAAAAGTACAAATGTATTGGTATAAAAATGTACTTAAAGTACCAAAAGTAAAAGTACTAAAATGTTTGAAAATAGCCGATCTACAAGCTCACAACGCATCGCATCACGACGCGTTGTGAGCTTGTAGATCGGCTATTTTCAAATAGCCTACATGTAGGTATAAAATAGGGCTAAAGTGGTTAATGTATTTTTTATAATATAATCATTTTTTATCTGCAAAGTAACTAGTAACTAAAGTTTTCAAATAATTGTAGTGGAGTAAAAGTACAATATTTGCCTCTGAGATGTAGTGGAGTAGTAAAAGTATAGACAATTGGAAATACTCCAGTAAAGTAAAAGTACCTCAACATTTTACTTAAATACAGTACTTGAGTAAATGTACTTAGTTACTTTACACCACTGCATTACGGTATATTCGTTTGGAACACAGGTAATCTTTTCCATTTCCTGAAAAGCAACGGTTTTGGATATACAAGGTTTTTCCACCCCACAGCGAACGATACGAGACCATGGACTTTTCTGTGGGAGGTTATCATGTCGTCTTCTCTCTGAGCTCCCTTAGTTTCAGGCTATACCTCTATAGTGGTAAGCCATGCTCAGCTAGCTGAGGCCTAATCTTCACAGGGGTGATCGAGATAAATGATACCGGGAGCGTGTGGGGTGGTTTTAAACACCCAGAGCTCACTGTTGTCTGGCAGGGTCCCGCCTGTGATACCAGGAATGCTGTTTCAGCCAGCTTCACTCAGCTTTCGGGTCTCATGCCTGGGATTTGGCAGTCTTAATAGCGGCAGGTGTGTTCCACCAGAGCCGCTCTCTGTATTCCGAGGCACAGATGCGTTGATGAATGCCTTGATGTTGCTCTAACTCTCCAAAGTCGAATTCTTCCGTTGCCACCAGCCAGCAGCCTTGCGCGGTGATGAATATTGTTATGTGATGCGTGCATTTTACTGTCAATGTTCACACTGTGCGATGTTGTCGCCATAGTCTGTGCTGTTTGTAAATACATGGAAGTGACAATCAGTCCAACTACTACTTTTGGGCCTAATGTTTTTGATATGATTGCGATAAGTAGTGTGAATGCCATTTTAAGGTGAGGCATTCTGTTTGGGAGCAACTGAGGATATGAGAACAAATTAAGTCTTCTGTGGGAAATAAGTTTTTCCTGATGAGCAAATCTTCAATTTTAAATCATGATAAGTGGTTGGTGAAGCCACTTGAATACAAAATGTGATATTTATGCACTTTGTTGTAACAGTTTAATTGTTCTCTGCCTTTATGGGGGGGAATAAATATAAATCCTCCCGTTCCTCTTCTCTTGATTTATGCTAAGTGGTCTTTGGGGAGGCCTATCTCCCCCACCACCAAATCTTACATTGTACCATTTAGTGTTAGAAAGTAAGTAAGTGAGTATTTCCAATTTCCAATACTTTTACTTCTACTCCACTACATCTCGGAGGCAAATATTGTACTTTTACTCCACTACAATTATTTGAAAACTTAAGTTAAGTTACTTTTCAGATATAGATTATTGCTGCTATTTTCAAATATTTTAGTACTTTTACTTTTGGTACTTTGAGTACGTTTTTGATGCCAATACTTATGTACTTTTACTCAAGTCAATTTTGAATTTTGGACTTTTACTTACTTTTACTTTTATATTGCAGTATTGGTACTTTTATTGGTTATTATTTATTATTTTATTGGTAATAATAATATAGCTGCCCACGTGTTTTGTGCACAGTTTGCACACTGGGTTATTTACAAGTTACTATAGTTCGCTTGCTGCTACTAGATTTATAGCAGCATTACAAATTTTTTATTAGGTCTTAGGTATTAGGTGCAAATTAGCCTCGGCTATAAACCCCATAATACAATGCAATGTTTTCCTTCATTTTGTGTTGTTTGTTTAATTCTGGACTTTGACTGACCTGTAACGAAGTAGCTACTAAATTGCACACATTTACATTATTCAAGGATGGATTTCAGTGCATTCCTCTGTAATGGCCGAAAGATTGGAACCTTTGTAGTAGTGTTATTTATGGAAGATGTCCTAACAGGTGCTAACGGTCCTCATGATGACATATAGGAGACACACAGAAAGGCACAATGTATGCAGTAACATTTTCATAGACCTGCCTGCTTATTTCTCTCTCAAAATTTGGCGACCCATTTTCCACTTTCCCTTTCACTGTAAAGCGGTGGAAAAAGATTGGATCTACAAGCATACAGCTTGTCACGCAGCAACTGTTTTATGCATGAAGATCAGATATTTTGCGCAGGATTGAGCACATTTGTGAGCAGGCCTGGTGTTTCAGGCATCAACTCGCGAGTTGAAAAACAGTAGAAACTAGCTAAATAACTTTTTTTTGGCTCTGATCTGATCAGCAGAAAGGATTATTCATTCATTTTCCTCCGTGTGTTTGATGACCCCCCCCCCCCATTTTGAGCTATACCAACCTTTCAGCTAAACAGGCCGCTCGTTTCTATGGAAGTATTCCACTGTATTCCACAACGTGTAGCTAGGCATAGCCTCGTTAGCTCGTTGTGGCGAGTGTCTTGCCTGAACAGCTACACGACATCGTGACGTCTTTGTTGAACTGCAACATGGCGTTTGCACTTTCTTCATTTACAGCCCGTGCATCGACATAAACGTTCAGATTTCAAATGTAAAGTGCTTAACGCATGGCCACGGATGTTACAATTATGTACGGGCCCACATAAGTACACGTATCTTCCGTATTGTTCAATAAAAAGCATTTTAATCCGATCGGTGGCCATTTTATCCATTTGCTTTCAACTACGCGACCGCATCGGTTGGGAGGCGTATTGCACTCTTGATACATTATAACTATGAAAAAATGGCTGCCGATCGGATTGAAATGCTTTTTATTGAACAATGCTGAAGATACGGGTACTTATACCCACCCGAAGTGAATTGTAACATGTGTGGCCATGGGGTAAGCACTTTATATTTGACATCTGAACGTTTATGTAGATGTACAGGCTGTAAATGAACAAAGTGCAAACGCCATGTTGCAGTTCAACAAAGACGTCACGACGTCGTGTAGCTGCTTATTTGCAGTGGTGGGAAGTAACTAAGTACATTTACTCAAGTACTGTACTTAAGCTCACAACGCGTCGCATCGCGACGTACATTGGCTATTTGAAAATTGCCGATCTACAAGCATGCATTGTGAGCTTGTAGATCTGCTATTTTCAAATAAATTAACGTTAACGAAATCAACACTGCATGGAAGTAAAAATGAGATCCCCACATACACAAATCACAAATCATGATGACATATAGGAGACAGATAGAAATACACACTAGCCTACTGCCTACACTTTCATAGACCTGCCTGCTTATTTCTCTCTCAAAATTTGGCAACCCATTTTCAACTCTCATCTTTTTAGAAGACAATGGAACCCCCCACTGTTTGGGGGAGAAAGTGTGAACTAGTCTGGAGAACAGAGGGAGACAGTGGCCAATAGGATAGCCTGATTTGGGGATCAAAATGATCTTTTTTCAGGCTTGGTGGAGGAGAATGAAACCTCAGTCATGCGAGTGTTAAGTAAAGAATTTGAGTACTTTTTCCACCACTGCATTTAGTCGGCGTCTATACATACTTATGCTCGAGTCTCTTGACTTTCTGATCAGCATCCACTGTTCTCTTTAGCTTCAGAGGGCGTTTGAAGGTGCAGCGTGTGAGGACATGTGGTAGGGCTGCAGGAGGCCAGGTAAAAGCAGGACAGACGGGTGACCTTCACCTGCTTGATGGAGAGTGATAGAAGCATGATGGAGCCATTGAGGCAAGACTCATTTTTATAATGTTCCTGACATGGTGCTGCAACTGTCCTTTAAACTAGGGCTCAGCTTTTCAAACTGGGTTATTATCATTTGTACAATAACCTTTTTGGATGATAAAAGAGCCCCCGTAAGCGGCCTCCTATTTCTTACAATACTTTGTATTCGAAGGGGAGATTCTGCCCTCTCCCCACGATTCCTGAGTTGATACCTATTTGTAGGCATGGAGAAACTTGTAATTTTTCGGTGTTTGAGGCAAACTGCCATTGCTGTAAAGTTAAACTGGAGGATGCGTGACATAAATTCTCCACACCAAAGTTTTTATTTGTTTTGATTTGTGATTTGCTTATCTCGGCAGAATTGGTACCTTTCAGTGATCTGCCTTCGTTTAATGCTCCTTGGCAGAAGATGCGTGGCTCATGAATAAATCAGAGCCCCTCACTGTCAGTGCTTTGAGGGATAGGAAATGGAATTACCATGTACTGTACCATTCTGAACCAGGAAGCACTTTCATCTTTTCTGCTCCCCCCTGCGCTATAAATACCCCTGACCCCGAAAGTACCGTGTACACATTGCATCAGTAAAATTTGGCTTCCACACAAATTCATAAACAATTTCTGATGCATGTTGTTTTCCACATTTAATATTCTTCTTCACAATCAGGTTGATCATTAAAACAGACTCTTCCCTGACACCTGGCCCACACTGATACAAAGCAAGGCAGACAGACAGACACTCCACAAACTCATGGATACATTATACATAATCATAGCAGAATATATCAAGTATAATCATTAACCCTTTAAGACCAGGAACGCATCTGTGTCATTTTTAGATTTTACACTCTGGCTATTTTAGAAAAATCATGAAAATGTGTTCAAACCTTTGAATATATATATGTTTAAAGCAAACATTTTTCTGGGGGGTCCCCTGGAACAAAATATTGGGGGTCGGCGGCCAAATACATATAATGTTGGGGGTCCTTGACATGAAAAAGTTTGAGCACCACTGATATAGAAACATACGTTTTTCAGAAAACTGTTGGGATTTCGGAGACGTGTAGAATCGGCTTCAGGTCGTTGGGCGCGCTCTCACCGCACTTTTATTTTACCTCTGGGGCAGAATCTGCCAATGCATTGTCAATGTAAATGCGTGGATTCAAGCAAGAGCGGATTTTTCCGCTTGTCGCGCAGACCTTGCGTATATCTGCTCTACGCGACATGTCCATTTGAAGCAGAAAACTGCTGGAGGCAGGAGCTGATTTTCCCCCTCTGTCCAATCGGGTGAGTGGAAGGCGGACCGTCCCAAGACTCAGGAAGCAAAATGGTGCTCAAGGCAGCAGGCGGTGCGGGCTACGGGGACGGTCCTGAAAGTGAGTGACAGGCGCGTCACTCCCGTTTTTTAGAATCCGCTGGCTGCAAAAAACTGTGGCTGCGCACAACCTGCGTTTAACAGCGGCCAGCCAACTTTTGGTGAGAGCGCGCCCTTAATGGGTTAAAATGGAAATACAGAAAGTGTTTGGAATTCATGTATATATTATTATTATTACCGTAAGTATCAACAAAGTGATTTATGAGTGATATGATGCATGGATTGTTGACAAAACATACAATGACAAAACCTCGAAATCATGTTTTCCCTAGCCTTTGGATTTTGAACCTACATTGCTAACTAAATAGATAGTGGTAAATGTGTGACTGAATGAAGATTTGAAGCCAAAAGTAGAAACGCAACTTTGAATGAATAAATGTCATTTTAGGGCCCTGTTGGAATTGCAGTGGCATGCAGCCTTCAAAGTGGTGTTGTGTAGATAGTGAATTGTGTAGATCTTTGCCTAAGATATGGGCATTTTCACATTTTATCAAAACGATCAAACTGATGGGAATTCAGCCAGCTGTGGCCATATACTCACCAAACCCCATGAATCAGTTTCTCACCCACATCATAGATAGGCATCAGAGGCTGAATGACTTTTAAGTTCCGTTTGAACTCCTTTGCCTACCTAAAATGGCTATCGTTTGAAAGTTACACACTATCAAAGTTGTCCTTCCTACTAGTTAGACCATTAATTCGAAAACTAACTTTGATAGACTATTAAAGTTACTTAACCACTTTCAACCTCACATCCCTATTTTGGGCATGTCATTATAGGCAGAATGAAAATAAATAATTATAGTAATTTTCCCCAAAAATATTTTCAAAATGGTCAGAAATAGCAGATCTACAAGCTCACAAAGCATTGCGACACGTTGTGAACTTGTAGCATTGTGAGCTTGTCGATCTGCAATGTTTTGTTGCTATGAACGAAATAAGTATACAGGTTAACAACACATATTATCCACTACATATATCCACTACATATTTTGATTTATTTAACCATTTAAGACCTGGAACGCATGTGTGTCATTTTCAGATTTCTTTGGCTATTCAAAAATAGCAGATACTGTATACAGTCAAGCTCATAGCGCGGCACCGAGTGCCGCACTATGAGCTTGTAGATCTGCTATTTTTTTTTTAAATCGTGAAAATGTGTGCAAATCTTTAGTTTGAATATATCTACTTTTATTAAAGCAAAACAAATTTGCTTCTGGGGATTTTACAAACAGTTTTTTTCCCCTAAAGTTATTATTATTATTATTATTATTATTATTATTTTTTACTTATGTTGCTATATTATCAATGGTTTTCAAATCAAGGACCCCCAAAATAATATGTATTTGTCCGCGGACCCCCTCCCATCCAAAATATTTAGTTCCAGGGACCCCCAGAAGCAAAGATTTGAGTTAAGATTTGCCAACATTTTTACGATTTTTCTAAAAATAGCAGATCTACAAGCTCATAGTGCGGCACCACTGAGCTTGTATATCTGCTATTTTTGAATAGCCAAAGACATCTTAAAATGACACACATGCGTTCCCTTCCCGGCCTTAAAGGGTTCAAAATAATTCAAACTTACAAATGTGATAGCTATTCAGAATGGCAGATGATCTCATGGAGTAGAAATGTTGCATGTTTTGGAGAATCCATCATCTTCCTCATTACGTGCACAGGAGGTAGATTTCAACCACCACCGACAGTGAGATTGCATTTTTTAGACAAACATAAATATTCTTTCAGGTCTCCTTCCTCAGTGATGACAGAAATTATTTGCTTTGACTTGTTTTTCATGTTGCATTTCTCCCAGACAAGCAAGTGGCTGTGCTTTATTGCTGCTCTTCACCTTTTGATATACTGGAGTGTCTTGCCTTAGACTCATTAATGTTTAACAATATTGTATCTAGCAGCGTGCCTCAGTTGCTCTAACATGGAATTTGCTGTTTGAATTTAACACATACGCGTGTGTGTGTGTGTGTGTGTGTGTGTGCAGTGGCGGAGCGTCCGGGGAGGCCAGGGAGGCGGCCGCCTCCGGGCCCGCGACCCAGGAGGGCCCGGGCCGTCAGATAATAAATCGGTAAAATCAGGCAAAAATAAGAATTAAACAACATAACCCTAACATAACCCTACCCTAACCCTAAAACCGAAATTAAGTGACAAAAAGACCCCCAAAAAGTGACCGAATCCGCCGAAAACCCGCAAAAAACTTCACACCCACGCAGCGCGCGTGCGTGCATGCGCAGGGGGGGCCTGATCACTGTGCTGTGCCTCCCGGCCCGGCTTTGAGTTGTTCCGCCACTGTGTGTGTGTGTGTGTGTGTGTGATGCTACATAGTATCTCTGTGAACTCAATGCTAGCTACATAGCATCTATTTGAACTCAATGCAAGCTACATAGCATCTATTTGAACTCAATGAAAGCTACGGAGCATCTATTTGAACTCAATGAAAGCTACATAGCATCTATTTGAACTCAATGAAAGCTACGGAGCATCTATTTGAACTCAATGAAAGCTACGTAGCATCTATTTGAACTCAATGAAAGCTACGGAGCATCTATTTGAACTCAATGAAAGCTACATAGCATCTATTTGAACGCAATGAAAGCTACGTAGCATCTATTTGAACTCAATGAAAGCTACATAGCATCTCTTTGAACTCAAGCCAATGCAAGCTACATAGCATCTATTTGAACTCAATGCAAGCTACATATAGCATCTATATAGCGTCTATTTGAACTCAATGCAAGCTACATAGCACCTCTTTGAACTCAATGTAAGCTACATAGCATCTATTTGAACTCAATGAAAGCTACACAGCATCTCTTTGGAACTGAATGCAGGCTCTCGCTGCCCTTACCCATTGTCATTCACTGTAGGGTAGAGTAAGTTAGTGGAAATTACTCCCCCTGTGGCACCGCCATCCATCAAATGCTGTCTTAAGTCATATCTTATGATGACGAACTGTGAGTCGGATGGTTTGTGAATCTATATGGTTCTCTCAGGCTTGATGCTTATACAGAGTACAGTAGCTATTTCATGCATCTAGAGCGTTCAGCTTCCGTTAGGAAGGATAAAGCTGTTTTAATCAAGGGTGACGCTGACTTCATGATCATGGTCATTTTGGACTGTTATTTTGTACATGGCCTTTTATAAGAGGAGACTGTTAGGCAGGTATGAAGCAAGGTATTGAGTGTGTGATGTAGAAATGATATTATAGTGTGTGCATATGTGTGCTGCCCTTGGGGGGGGGGGGGGGGGGGCGTGTCTGTGGGCGTGTGAGCTTGTTGCACTCATGAGTGCATGCATGTGTACAGTACAATTGCATGTTATTTTCATGTCTGGGTTAATTCACATAACCTTTTCATAATGCAATCTCTTTCTGTGATGTGGTAACATCACATTAATACTGAATAATGTCTGGGCCATTCTCGGCTCTGCGACAATGTAATTGAGAAAGAGCCCATGGGAGTTTGAGGACGAGATTGCAAATCTAATATAGATATCCATATCTACAGCAGGTGTTTTCCACCATCGGCCCAGTAACATACCTTTAAACCGAGGAAAGCTTAGTTAGCACCACAACACTGTCTGTATGCATGAATAAAATGAAATATTTTCCTTAGATGTGACATTTTAATGTGCAGTTAACAGTTTGTATGAAATCTCTGATACAAGCAAAATTCCAATTCCCGGTAACCTATAAGGATATTACAACTCACGTCATCAAGTCTGTTAGTACCTAACATGAGTTTTAAACCAGTGCATACAACAAAAATGATGAAACAGCAAACAGTGAACGATGTCCAGACAATAATAAGAATTTTCCTTGCTATTAGGCAGAATTTACAACAACTATACAGCCTAGCAGAAATACTGAGCCTCTGCACTCGGCAGCAATGATTAATGCACTGGCACACTAAATGGATTTGCAATGAACCAATCGTCTGATGAGATGCTTACACTTGCAATAAAAACGGTACGTGTCTATAGCGTGGCTCCTCCTCCTGGCCTTTTACTTTGGAATTATGAAGGCAAAACCTTTCATGTTCATGTACAGTATGACTAGAATGTGAATAGGCCTATGTGTGAACAGAGTAAGTCATCTATCACAAATAATGGCCTGTGTGCGTGCGTGTGCGCGTGCGTGCGTGCGTGCGTGCGTGCGTGCGTGCGTGCGTGCGTGCGCGTTGCAGGTGACTCATTGTGTACATCTAATTCTCAGGGGCAGCCCCGTCTGGTGGTCATAGTAGGCCTATTCTCTCTGTCTTTTGTAGGGCTGACTGGTGATTTTGTCCCTCTCTCTGCCTGTTGCTTTGCCCTGTGATCTATGCCATTTCCCCTCCGCCTCAGCAGGGTGACAGTGGTCTCTGCCCCTGGCCATCCGTCAATGGAGCTCCTCCGAAACATCATATTTCCGGTACAACTTATACCCGTCCCTTTGCGTGGTGAAAAATAACCCCTGACATGTGTGATTATTCTAAACCTTTAAACTGTCTTTTTCTATTACGCTTACTGATAGATTTAGCTTTACCTTCAGGGCCACACATGGCATATGTTTTTTTTCTTTACTCTGGATTGTTTATGTTTGCGTCTGTCGAGAATATCCTCTCTTAGCAGGGGGTTCCTCATCAATGCTCTTTTCACAAATATCAGGGGGCAGCATAAAAGGCAGCTCCAAGGGGGCCACGGTCTAATAGATTAAGACCACTACCATCCCTCAGCCTTGAATACCGAATGTCCATTGTGATTTCATTACCCTCAGAAATACCTCTTTTACCTTCGGCCAAAAGCGAAAAAATGTGTTTCACTGAAATA
This sequence comes from Gymnoscopelus braueri, assembly GCF_963280865.1. Lineage (NCBI taxonomy): Eukaryota > Metazoa > Chordata > Actinopteri > Myctophiformes > Myctophidae > Gymnoscopelus > Gymnoscopelus braueri. The sequence continues at coordinate 19,492,647 of NC_137612.1, forward strand.
GCCATTTCCGTTTAATAGAAAACATGTCCTGAAGACACACTGGTATTGCTCTGTATCCACCACCCCGACATACCTATTTCAACAAGTATAGATCGTTACCTGACCTTATAATAGCCGGACAATGGCTCCAACCATTTGTGGTGGAATTTAAGACGGGATTGAGTGAGCATCTAAGATGGACACCACATAGTATTTCTTAGAGACATGCCGTTGCCTGGATTTGACCTGTATTGGTGTGATTTGATTAGCCCATTTAGACCCGGGAACGCATCGGCGTGTCATTTTTAGATTCCTTTGGGCTATTAAAAAATAGCAGATCTACAAGCTCGTAGCGCGGCACAGAGTGCCGCGCTACGAGCTTGTAGATCTGCTATTTTTTTTTAATCGTGAAAATGTGTGGAAATCTTTTTTAAGTGAACATTTGTAAGTCAAATCTTTGCTTCTGGGGGGATTCAACAAAATGTCTTCTAAATCACATATTTTTTTTTTTAAACTTGCTTTAATATCAGTGGTTCTCAAACTTTTTCATGTCAAGGACCACCCAAAATGATATGTATTTGGCCACGGACCCCCATCTTAAATTATTGTGTTCCTTGGACCCCCCAGAAGCAAAGATTTGAGTAAAAAAAAAATATATTCAACGAATTTGCACACATTTTCCAGATTTTTCAAAAACAGCAGCTCTACAAGCTCGTATATCTGCTGTTTTTGAATAGCCCAAAGAAATCTTAAAATGACACACAGATGCGTTCCCGGTCTTAATGGGTTAGATGCGGGGGTCCCTGTCGGGTTGCCTTTTTGTAGGGTTAGGGCTGTGTGTCTGTGATGAGTGAAGCCACTGGCCTGTGTGGTGGAGGATGGATGGATGACCGGGGTGTACAAGGTCCAGGAGAAATGTGCACACCGGTGCCATTGGGGGATAGAGGGGAGGACATGATTCATTTTCAGCATCACTTCACCCAGGATGATCTCATTACTTTCTGCCAGTGGATAGTCCCACTGAAGAGAACTCCACAGGACATCTCCAGCTCTCAGATACGTCGGTGTGGTACATGCTCATCCGCTCTTTTTGACATCAATTATAGAATATAATATAGCCGTGAAATATATATTTCTCGGCTATACCTGAAGTTGATATGAGGATTTTTTTTTAAAAACTTTCTCTATCAATGTGCAAACCATTCATAATTTATCAGGTGTGTTTGTTTTAATATAAACAAACAAATAAATAAAATAGAAACAACCATAACCCATTAAGACCTGGAACGCATCTGTGTCACTTTTTGATTTGAGCTAAAAAGCATCATTTTACACTTAGGCTATTCAAAAATAGCAGATCTACAAGCTCGTAGCGCGGCACCGAGTGCCGCGCTACGAGCTTGTAGATCTGCTACTTTTGAAAAATCGTCAAAATGTGTGCGAATCTTTGAATATTTATTGGTTTAAAGTGAACATTTTTAACTCAAATCTTTGCTTCTGGGGGTCCCTGGAACAAAACAATTTCAGATGGCGGTCGGCGGCCAAATACATATAATTTTGGGGGTCCTTGACAAAAGACATTTGTAGAAACGGCTTCAGGTCTTAATGGGTTAATTGATATGGAATGCAAGTCATTGCCTGTACCAGGCTTTTTGATGCATTGCATCCCTCACCTCCAGTGAAAGGTTCAGCCCTTGACACATGGGGTTCAGGGCTCTCATAATGCAGCCTGTCGGCTTTAAATAGCACAATAGCACTGAGTTATTATTTATTGGCCGTTATTGGTTATTTACTACTTGTCATGTTTGATGAATGCACAATGTTTGATAAATATGCATTATGGATCTTATGACGCTTATAAAATGCTAATGTATTAAAAGGTTTTGCTCTTAAGTGACCATCGATAGATGTCCATAAAAGCTTTGGCTTTGTGATTTACATAATGCAGTGCATCTATTCAGATAAAGTTGGCTGCCACAACTTTGTTCACAGACTTAAGGGGTCGTTCACGAGAACTATAATGGTAACTAGAACTATATCGTTCACCATAGTTTTTGTAATAGTTGTGGTCGGGGCTTAATTTGTGCCGGAGCTCCGGTCCGGTACCTCTGGGGAAATCTAGAGGGTGCTCCGTCACCTCAAATGCACATACAATACATTACGTTTTTATTTTAGGCTATTTATTATTAATTCAACTTTCACATTTTCCCCTCAATGTCCCTTGCTGCAATGGAAAAGGACTGTGGATTAAATGAAACTTGAGTTACGTTTCGCAAATCGCCACGATTTAAACACTATATATAGGTTACATAAAAAAAGAACAAACAGACCAAAGGTTGGACATGTAAAATACATGGGGATCTGTGGCTCAGGAGGTAGAGCAGGTCGTCCAATGATCCGTGGGTCGAATCCCGGCTCCTCCTGACCGCATGTCGAAGTGTCCCTGGGCAAGACACTGAACCCTACATTGCCTCCAATGATTCGGTCGGCGCTCGCTTGCCACCATTGGTGTGTGAATGTGGGAAAAGTGGGGACGCTGGCGTCGACTGTTCGCCGCTCCACCTCCCAATGTCCCCCACCTGTATGAATGAATGAACCATTGGAAAGCGCTTTGAGCACTTGGAAAAGCGCTATAAAAATTCGTTATTATTATTATTATGGGGATCTGTAGTAATGTCATATATTGACGTATTCCTCGCTTAGACTGTCGTATACTGACTGGTTTGGTGTGTACTTACAGTATATTTCAGCAGGACTGCATCGAGATATAAGATGACGGATATTGCCCAGCAGGCCTATTGGTTGCGGTTGGAAGGTTTTACTGGAAATTTTGACTGACTTTTGACTTTTTGAGGTGGTTTACTGGACGCATGTCGTCTCACATTATCGTTCCTTTCATTCTCTTATTTTAAATATTCACAACGATTCTTGCCGGTTATAATATTTAGTCTCATGAATTCAATAATTATCCGAAAATCTCACAAGCGGCGGGGAGCCTTGGAAACGCAGAAGGTAGCCTATCTTTTGCTGTGTGTGCACTAATTAAAACAAGACAGAACATCATATCTCAATCACACAGAGCCTCATCTTTAAACAATAGGTTCAGTGGGGTGAGAGCGCTAAGAATTCCACCAAGTCTTGCCAATTAAAATGCATATGATTAAACACGAATTCTATTATAAATGTTTCCTTACCTACGCTATAGGCAATTAGAAATGGTCAGGATAAGTAGGCTGCTCTTTTAAAACGTGCGTGCATGTTAACTAATGTGTGTTGGAACAGAGAACACCCAACGGTCTTTTGCACGCTTGCTTTTCTCAGTCAGTGTGTGACATGAGAGCCAAAAGGTTCTTCAAAATTAACCATCTACACATTTTAGACTATAATATTCTTTGGATAATCATTCACGTGGGCAATTGTCTCGTCTTTAAATACATTCTGTATTAGAGCTACTTGTACTGAAGAATAATGGTTTTCTAATTAACCCATTCAGACCGGGAACGCATCTGTGTGTCATTTTTTGATTCCTTTGGCTATTCAAAAATAGGAGATCTACAAGTTCATAGCGCAGCACCGAGTGCCGCGCTATGAGCTTGTAGATCTGCTATTTTTGAAAAATCGTGAAAATGTGTGCACATTTTTGAATATTTTTAAAACGAACATTTGTAACTCAAATCTTTGCTTCTGGGGATTCTACAAATGTCTTCTAAATCCTACAGTTTTCCTTTTTAAACGTATGTTGCTATAATCAGTGGTTCTCAAACTGTTTCATGTCAAGGAGCCCCAAAATGATATGTTTGCGTAAAAAAAAAACACTTTAAAAAATACATGTACACACAGATGCGTTCCCGGTCTTAATAGGTTAAATATAAACCTTTATGAAATTTACATAAAGCTGAAAATGCTGCTTGACATGTGCTCAAGCTCTTTTGACTTGTGTACTTCATGTATCATCAATAAATCATCTTAGCATTCCTCTGCCACATCCTGAAGTGCAGAATTTTTGATACAGAGCCAACATCGGCACAGTATGTAGTCTCTGCTTGCCTAATTTATAAATGTCTTATATATATATATATATATATTTTTTTCAAATCAACTTTGCTGCTCTTTGACATGTTCTGTAACTTTGCACAGTTATATGACAGGGCTTTAGTGATTATGGCATCTATTGAAGTGAAAGGTGAGGCGGAGGCTGTAGATGGAAGTGAAAAGTGACCTTGCTGGTTTTGGAGCAGCCAGATGGTTAAGTGAAATAAACACACAGGGTCAGAGCAGTTTTGGACCTTGACCACATGGTGCTGTTAGGAACTGCAACACAGGAATGATGCATGAGAGGACATCTTTTTTTCCCCTTTTCCTAATCAAGGACTCTAAAAAGAATGCACAACACGACCGATTTATTGGTAGGCTGATTCCATCACCCAATACAGACCTATCACATATATATTGGTATCGGCAATTCGGCATTATATTGTCCGATATGTGCTAATATATAAACGTCTTTTCACACAATGTACGGCAGAAAAATATGCTTGGGGTAATTTGTAATAATAATGTGTTTTCCTTTCTTTTTTAAATTTATAGTATTTATTTATTTATAGTTTATAATTATTAAATTATCTTGCAGTATATATTATTTTGGACAATAATGTTTGTTGTTAAACCTATTACATATTTTTGTCACAAGTGTTTTGTATATAAGTACAAGTACATCTATCTGTCTGTCTGTCTGTGTCTGTGTCTGTGTCTCTGTCTCTGTCGCTCTCTCTCTCTCTGTCTGTCTGTCTGTCTGTCTCTGTGTCTGTCTGTCTGTCTGTGTCTGTCTGTGTGACTGTCAGTCTGTCTGTTCTGTGGCCTTTTCATCTGCATTCAACGTGACACAGCTCTACATCTCTTAACACATTGGGTGCCAGCATTTTATAATAAAAGATTACGTTCGGTGCCAGAAATCTCACCGTTGAGCTGCGCAGCGCGACGTGCATTCCATGTGAAAAAAAGCATGCCTCCATTTTGCCCGATGGTCCTGACTAACGCCTGGAACGATAACATCTCTTACGCGAGTAACAATGGCGGAGCGATCGTGCATACAAAATTAGTAGTTTTCCCCAGCGTAAAAAGTTTCGGAGTTATAGGGGTTTAAGAGAAGGAGATGGAACGGAAGCGGATGGGCGGCATGTTTTTTGACACGATGATCCATCTGGCCTATCCTTCTCAGAATCACCACGGGTGATCCCAGAGCTGCTCCAGCCCCTCCCGTGTGGAAAAAAACGAAAAAGACACCAAACACGGTTCAGACCGTGTTCGGCACCAATGCGCTACTCTGTGAAAACACGGTTCAGACCGTGTTCGGCACCAATGCGCTACTCTGTGAAAACACGGTTCAGACCGTGTTTGGCACCCGATGTGTTAATAGAAAGGTTGCTACGTTTGACTTTCATTTGGCATACCAGCATGTACGTAGTGTGGATCTTGGACTTCTCGACTGACAGAGAGCAGAGGGAGGGTCTCTCGCCACAAGGCTTACTCTTTATTATGTACACCGATGAATGTAGGAGCTCTCAGGAAGACAGCTATATCTGGTCTAGGACTCCTAGGTTCACTTATTGTTTTGTGTGTTGTGGGCTGTGTGTGTGTTTTTAGATTCTACTCCCTCCTGTTGTGACTGACTGACAGTGTGACTTGAGTTCTTGTTGTCCTAGTCTAGTCTTCTTGTCTTGTCCTATGTTTTTCTCTCGTCCCTTTCTTTTTCTCTTTTCTTCGGACTGCGCCCCCAGGCCAATGTAATAACTATGACCTGCTATGACCTATGGTCAGGGTTTCCGGCAGACCAATTTTGCCGCGGGGGGGAGCCGAGGCTTAAATTTCCAGCGCCGAGGCTAGACCAAAGGGCTGTCGTGTTTTCATCACACACACACGTCCAGTGCACCCTCACAGGAGGAGAGCGTGCTGTGTGCACCAGGGCTTTGAAGTTAATCTCAAAATTTAGATGTTTTAACCCATTACGACCTGGGACGCATCTGTGTCACTTTTTGATTTGCGCTAAAAAGCATTATTTTACACTTTGACTATTTTTGAAAAATTATGAAAATGTGTGCAAATCTTTGAATATACTGTATATTGTTTTAAAGCGAACATTTGTAACTCAAATCTTTGCTTCTGGGGGTCCCTGGAACAATATATTTTGAGATGGGGGTCCACGGCCAAGTACATATCATTTTAGGCGTCCTTGGCAATTGTGAAACAGTTTGAGAACCACTGATATAGAAACATACGCTTTTTAGAAAACTGTTGGGATTTAGAAGACATTTGTAGAATCGGCCTCAGGTCTTAATGGGTTAACCTTGTTCGCAAAATGTAACGATATATAATCTACAGTATATCGCTACATTTTGCCTCTATCTACGCTATACCCGCGCACCATGCAGCTTCAGCTTTTTGTTCTTTTTTCTCCTTGGTGGAAAGCCTATAGTGACGCGAGGTTAGGCTTCAGCTAAAGGCAGCCAAGTGCCATATGTACCTCACGATAATAGCTTGTTTTGAGCCTTCTTTACCCGTGAGTCACTTCCAAAACTATTTAAATAACTCCAGCATGGGCGGGCGTGTGCATGAAACGAGCACGACTGTGTCCGCGCGTTAGTTTCACGGGACTTTGTCTGTCCCGCGGAGTGGCTCACCGATCTGCCTCTCACTGCAAATTAATTACCAAAGATAAACGACGTGTGAAAATAAGAATGCTGCAAACCGCTCATAAAGCCTTCCGTGTGAAAAGCTTTACTGTTTACGTTGGTTTCTCAATACGCTACCGACGATAGTTTATTGAACGATCAGTGGTGAGCAAAGCTTAGCATGTTCGTCAAGTCAGACGAACGTAAACCTTTTACTTTCGGTCAATGGCCTTCAAAATAAGAGCGCTTTGTCAAGTTATGAGAAAGTAAGTGTCTGGATTTTTCCTGCAGGAAACCCTGCTATGGTCAAATGTTCTGATGCCACTGCGTGGTTGTCCCTTCTCTGAGGTTCAGGATCAGACCACGAGAATGCTCTCACTGACATTGTGAACGGGTGTGATAACAACTTATGGTCTGTTGTTGAAATTACAAATACTTGGGTACTGTTTTTGACAACAATTTTAAATATGATGTGAACACTGAGACTATTGTGAAGTGGGGGAAACAGAGAATTCACCTTCTACTAAAATGAAATAACGTTTCATGTCAGGCCCGTCATTTCTGTCGTTTTTTTATCAATTTTTTATTAAGAGTCTTCTGAGCTTTTCTTTTATCTACCTGTTTCACAGCCTCACAGTAAAAAAACATAAACATAGCCTGAACAGCATTGTTAAAATCTGTTATGAGATTATCAGAGTGAAACAGAGAGAGAGAGCTGAGTTATTTCTGTAACCAGCAAATCCTCCAGAAAGCTGCAAACATTTTGGCTTCTCCTGGACCTATTTTAGCAGGTGAAACCCCCCTGCTGTCATCCCCTCAGTCGTGTGACTTTTAAATGCATGTTATTTTTTACATTTCTTCTTTTATTTTATTTTTTCATTCCATTTACCCTATTTTTATCTTGTGACTTGAGAATGCAAGATAATTATTCCATACTACTCCTTGCAGTACTTTGTTTGTCTGTGTATGCTACGGTTACTCTGTACAAGCGACTCAAAACTTTCTCACTTTCTGTATTGCACTTTTTGTGAGTGAAACCACAGACTATGATTAAATGCTCTTTTCTTTCTTTCTTTTTCCTTTACTTATTCAGGGAAGCCCACTGAGCGCAAGCTCTCTTTTTCAGGGACGCCCTGATAACAGCATATAAAACATATAAAATACATACATAATGAAAAACAATTGTTTCATGTTCTTCATGTTGTCGTTAACACTAGTGATGTGTGAGGGAGATGCCAGTGTTCCTGAACTCTCTTCCAACTAGACAGACTGCCCCCATTACGGCCTCTACACTATGCCTTGGTGTCTCGGCTTAGATGGAGCTCAGAAGTCTGCCCCTCTTGAGCTCTGTGAACAAACGGGCAGTGTGGATGTGTGATAACTGATAGCACAAAACAACATTGAGTGGTAGCCTATCAGCAGCCCACTAGCTGTGACCGCTGGATGGGATTTGGAAGGCCTGGCCCTCCATTAATCATATTCAAATCAGCTTCCACTCTGAATGCCTCCCTTAAGCTCCCTCAACCCCTCAATCCTGCTTATCTTCGTATGGACACATGAAGTTGCAGTCGTGTTTGTCTGGGTTCTACAGCCATCACTCCTACAGTATGTCACAATGTCAATATTCTCGGTGACTAACAGATCCACACTCAGTTCTCAGGGGGTCTTCAGGTGTCATAGCTCCTACAGCAGTAATTGCGAAACATAGGAGAGGTAACGGGTAAGGAGGCTAAAGAACCCAACCAAGATAAAGATAATAATAATAATAATAATAATACCATATTGGATTCTGACATTAGACATATGCACTGGGTTTCTGAATGAACAAAATAACATTTATTGTACAGTCTATCAACAGTGAATACTGCATATGAATGAATATACTGCATTTACAGTTTATCAACAATTACTATATTAATTAATATGAGGAAGTCTCACAACAGTTATCCTTAAGGCGTGGGCATCCGTCAACGTTCTGTAGTGTCCATCCTTGTAAGTGCGCCAGAGTCGATGCCAGAGTCCGTAATCCCAAAAGAACAGAACGGATAGTGCAGGTCTTATACTCTCATATGGGGGTCAAGCTTGGCTGAGGAGCCTGATGACTGCTGGCACAAAGGACTGTCCAAGTCACTTTATGGTGCTGCCGAGGGGGGGATGAGTCTGGCTGATTGAGCTCCTCGTCCCCACTAGCTAATAATAGAGGCAATTCGAGGGGTTATCCAGGATAGCCTCCAGCTTCCTTCTCTTCCTCCCCGTCCACAACTACCTCTAGATTATCCAGTTGAACTCAACTATGGAGCTAGCATTCCTCACCAGCTTGTTCCTAACCCTTGTGTTAATGTCCCCCCCCCCTCCCCCCAACATACCATGACAAAGAAGAGGACACTGGCTACTACACACTGGTTGAACATCTGCAGCAGCCTGCTGCACGCAGTGTTGTGGTCTAGGTTTTTTTTCGGAGGTATACTATAATCATTCCCTGCACGAGATGCGCATGGTCGTGGGTATACGCTAGCGCGTTTTCAATGGATGAAATGGTTAGTAGACTGTATACGCTTTTTCCCCAAAGAATCTACACTGTACACGGCGTATACAGCGGGACACGGTAGAACACACCACTGGCTGCACGCCATGAAGACCGGAGCCTCCTCAACAAGAACAGCTTGCTCTGTCCCTTCCTGTAGAAGAGCAGTGGCTCTCAACCTGTGGGTCCGGACCCCCAGGTGATCCCCACATGATTTTGGGGGCTCCCCAGATGACAATTTAAGGACTTTTAAGACCTTTTTAACACCTCAAAAAAGAAAGGAAAGAAAAAGTCCATCACTGCATCAAAAGTAATCAACAAAACTATACTTTAAAAACTGGTTAAACGTTGACCAAATTGTCAAATAATAAAAGAAAGAGGCTAAATTTTTGAAAATAGCCAATCTATAAGCTCACAACGCCTCGCCTCGCAACGCAAGGCGTTGTGAGCTTGTAGATCTGCTATTTTCACCATATTTATCTGTGGAACCGAGTCAAACTAAAAGTAATGCCTCAACTCCTACATTCCAAGTGCTTGTCACAGGTTTTTTTTTTTTGCGTACGCCTCAATGCCTGTCTATGACCGCCAAGTCAACGCACGATTGGCGGTCATACGGCCTCAGCACTACTTTGCACTCCTCCTCGTTGTCATCTGTGATGCGGCTGACAACGGGAGTCAAGAACTTCTGTAGGAGGTGTAGGTGTAGATAGAGGGTGAACATGAAAGGTGACAGCACGGTTCCTTGGGGAGCTCCGGTGATGCTCACCACCAGCACATCTGACACGCTTCCCTGTGCAGTCTGACGTACTGTGTGTGTTCTTCTGGTGAGGTGGTCGTAGAGTTGAGTTGTTATACCACTTTTCTGTGTTTCAAAATCCAATTTTGGATGTTAACCCATTTAGACCGGCACCGAGTGCCGCGCTACGAGCTTGTAGATCTGCTATTTTTGAAAAAATGTGTGCAAATTTGAATCACACCCATCACTTTGAATATATTATATATATTTTTACAAAAGCAAACATACAAAACTAAAATCTTTGCTTCTGGGGATTCTACAAATGTCTTCTAAATCTAAACAGTTTTTTGTTGCTATAATATCAGTGATTCTCAAACTTTTTTCATGTCAAGGACCACCCAAAATGACGCGGACCCCCCCATCTCAAAATATTTTGTTCGTTTAAAAAATATATATATTCAAAGATTTGCACAAATATTTCACGATTTTTCAAAAATAGCAGATCTACAAGCTCATAGCGCGGCACTCGGTGCCGCACCATGAGCTTGTATATCTGCTATTTTTGAATAGCCAAAGAAATCTTAAAATGATATGGATGCGTTCCCGGTCTTAAAGGGTTAAAGAGGCAGTCTGATGAGATTTCACAGTGTTTTAATATATTAATTTTAAAATATCCAACTGGCAGAGAGGAACTCTTACTAAAGAGACTATGGAAATGAAGCATGAATATACAGATAAGATTTAATTATTCTTTGGCTGTACATTCCGAATGGGAATTTGCCTCAGCTGATTACGACAGTTTCAGTCTTTTTTTGTGATCCTCCAACACGCTTTGTATGCATTATCTGTCACTTTTTTCAACGCATGACTTCTGCTGTACAGTAATTCACATTTATAATAGCTGTTAATGCAGATGATCTTCTAAATATCTACTGTGTGGATTTACTCACTTTACTGTTGCGGTTAACTTACTGCATTTCTTACATTAGCAGTCACGTGATAGTTAAAGGTAGGGTAAGTGATATTTTTGGGCAAATTTCATTTTTTTGTTCAAAAGGTTAAAGTACTATATTCTGATAGTAATCATTGCTACAGGGCGTTTGTTCGGTCACAGGGGTCTCTCCAGCTCTTTAGTAAACAGAATATAGTACATTTTCAGGTAGGTGACAACATTTAAGCCAATCAGGGGAGAGCTGGAGAGACATGGGAGACTCCTTTTACTGAACAAACACTCTATAGCAATGAGTACTATCAGAATATAGAGCTATTTAACACTTATTTTAACCAAAGTAAATCACTTACCCTACCTTTAATATTAATTGTAATGCAATATCGTGTGTTAATAAATCCCTTAGTTAGGGGTTAGTTACAGTAGTTAGTTTTTATTTCGGTCATGATTTTTTTTAAACAAAACAGTTGAACATACAGTACAACTTAGTCAATAAGATGACTATTTGGCCGAAAAGGTATGGGCTGAAGCCGAAGCTTATTTTGCCCACCTTATTACCATTAAAATAAATTATCATAGTAGCAACGAGAAAACACAAGAGCAAACAAAAGAAAATTAACTAACACAGAGCTTCAAATATGTAGCCTACAGTATGAATATAGAGCTACTGATAAAAAGTCACTTGACATTCCTCTGCAGATGCATTAGTTACAGTACTGTTTGTTTATGCACACAATAATGTACTCATGTCAACATAACACATTCACTACATGCGTAGCACAATGTTCCATTAATAATGCAATCGTGCATACACTTGTCAATTGAATGCATCCATATCACATTATGTGAAAATAGCAGATCTACAAGCTTACAAATCGTCTCACAATGTGACATGGTGTGAGCTTGTAGGTCGGCTATATTTGGTGAAGAGATTTGGTTTAGAGGGATAAAGGGGGTGGGGGGGGGGATCCGGTCAAGGAAGTATATGTACTAGAGGTTCGGGCCCGCTACGCGGCCCTCACACCTGCGCCGCACCGCCGATCCGACCAATATGTCTGAGTCATAGTGTCGGGTGCTTTGTCAGAGTACCCGTTGTACCCGTCTGTCTGTGACTCTTTTGTGCCCATATATGGAGATACCTGATGTCATTAGTATATACCCATACCCTGTATATCGACATGCCCATATATGGGCATATTGGTTGGATCTGCGCTTCTGTACAACTGGATATCCATATGCCCATATATGGACATATGGTTCGGATCGGCGGTTCTGGACAACCCGAGCCCCCAGAACCCAGTGGTTGCATTGAAGCGCATTGGACATGCTGGCCATTCATAGGTACTGCGGCTGGGGCCACTGTACATGAACGAGCGAAAACGGTTTCGACCAATGGGCTCGACTCGCGAGCTTGCGCACGGGGCTGCGCACCTCTGTGACGCGCAGAAGCGCCAAATTGGACTCGCCCATCACATTTCCAACCCCGATTTCGGCCCATGCGCTGGGTGAGCAATTCAATGCAAGTGGATGGGAGGGGATATCCGGTGCCCTCTCTATTATTTTTAACTCTATGGGACAACCGCATATCGGAACGACCGGGCGGCGGGCGGCGCACTCCCTCGAGTCCTTGTCGACGCGCAGTTTGGAGTCGGTCGGTCCAATATATGCACATGACCATATATGGGCCTGGGCATATCGGGTTTGTTTATGGTTATATGGCTGAGTCAGAGTGACGTGACTGTGGTCCTGCCTATACAGTACATGGGCATATCGGGTTTGTTTATGGTTATGTCTGAGTCAGAGTGACTGTGGTCCTGCCTATACAGCATATGGGCATATCGGGTTTGTTTATGGTTATGTCTGAGTCAGAGTGACATGGCCGAGGCCCGCTTGCCGGCCCTCCCATTAGTCCATGTTTTAGGATAATAGAGTTTAAGTGGTTAACTAACAATATGAGTTATAGTGACTTCCAGGATATGTACTCTATGTCACTCTGTAGGTACTCATTGGAGTCAGGTTAGCTTGAAAGCCCACTTAGTTTTGTTTGCATAGAAAATAAAGGGTGAAAAAAAGAGTCTGATTCTAAACAGTCCGATTCTAAAAATGTCTTAAAAACATATATATTCAAAGATTTGCACACATTTTAACGATTTTTTAAAAATAGCAGATCTACAAGCTCATAGCGCGGCACCGAGTGCCGCGCTATGAGCTTGTAGATCTGCTATGTTTGAATAGCTAAAGAAATTTAAAATGACACAGATGCGTTCCCATTCTTAAAGGGTTAAACTTCCCCTGCTATTTTCACATTTCTTTGCACAACAACGCTGTGTACGTTGAAGCATAAAACAACACTTAGATGGATAATCGATTCGTTGATATACAAATAAATTAAGAAATATTAAACTTTTACTTTTCGATGAATCGAAAAAGGAATCGATAGAATAATCGCTAAGAAATGAATCGATAGTTGCAGCCCTAGTTACTTACTACTACTTATTCTGTACTTGTTCTCTACCCATACCTGTATCTTTGTTTCATCCTTACTTGTTGCTATGACAGCTGAATTTCCCTCTGGATCAATAAAGGTCTGTTTATTAAGAACAATTATTTAGTTTTTCTCGATGTAGTTTATGTATAAGCGCTTGCCTATGGACCTCTTTATAAAATATGAAACTTAATTTTCTCTCTGTGGTCAGTGCCTAGTGGAGCAAATAAACTGTTTTGTACGGACCGCTTGCTCTCTATGAACGGATTTGAGAGAAGGAAAAACTGGATGATGAACCAAAGCAAAGAAAAAGGGATTAACCCACTGATGGATGGAGATTGACAGCAGTCCATATAAGATGAGGTTGCATTGGATTCAACAGTATATAGCTTTGTACTGGTAAGAACCAACAACATAACTACTGTAACACCCCAACACCTTAACTACTAAATTAGCCAAAATGTTGTGTTTGGAAATAATTTTTGAGTGAGTGATTAAACTACAGTATACTCCAGTCTTCTCTTTCAGAAGCCACAGTCCTAAAGGTTGTCTATGATGATCTCCCAACTTTCTGCAGTGTGTTAACCTACACTCAGACATGAAACAAACTGAAATATGAGAAGGAGCAACTAAAGGAAAAATGGAGACACACTTAGTTTAGGGACACAGACAGATGGATACAGAGATCTCCATGTATGAGCATGGCATAATAATATAATAATACAGATATGTAATAACTAATTAACCCATTGATACCTGGAACGCATCTGTGTCACTTTAGATTTCTTTAGGCTAAAAATCTCGAAAATATTTTTTTTAGATTTTTTTTCAAAAAACTGTTAGGATTTAGAAGACCTTTCTAGAATCTTCTCAGGTCTTAATGGGTTAATTGGTTGATGGATTGTGGGATATGGTATGATATTGATATGGGGTTTGCATAACTGTTCCCAACGAGCATTGGCCTAGTAATTCATAATAATAATTATGTAGTGTACTTTAACTGTAGATGTTTTTGGGGATATTTGTCACGGTACATAATTATGCAAAATGTGTCCTCTGCATGTAGCCCATCCTAACTATTAGGAGCAGTGTGGAAGGGCCATTAAAACGGCACCCGAGGAGCAGTTAGGGGTCAAGTGTCTTGCTCAGGGACACTATATGACAGACTGGGCGGACCGGGGGGAACTTCTTCTTATTACTAGGCGGCCTCTATACTCACTCAGCTAACAGTACAGCCACCCTCTGTAGCCGAGTAACCTTTCTAGTTTGGAAGTAGCTCCCTGCACAATACGTGTGCTTTTCAAGGCACTTGGTCTAATATGAGAATACACACTGAAAGACTAATAGATGGGAAAATGTCAAAGTTCTAACAAGTGTTGTTCCAGTCACCCAGGGTGACCTCTTAGATGACATGGTAATTGTGTGCTGAGCATTAACCCATTAAGACTGGAAACGCACCTGTGTCATTTTAAGATTTATTTGGCTATAAAAAAATAGATGATGATAGATAGATGATCTTGTAGATCTGCTATTTTTGAAAAATCGTGAAAAATGTGTGTAAATCTTTGGATATACGTATTTTTAAAGCGAAGGATTCTAAATCTTTTTTTGAAAAAACATATTTGCTATACTATCAGTGGTTCTAAAATGGCCGTGGATCCCCATCTCAAAATATTTTGATCCAGGGACCCCCAGAAGTTGTAAGAGAGTCAAAAATGTTCGCTTTAAAAAATATATATATTCAAAGATTTGCACATATTTTCCCGATTTTTCAAAAATAGCAGATCTACAAGCTCATAGCGCGGCACTCGGTGCCGCGCTATGAACTTGTATATCTGCTATTTTTGAATAGCCAAAGAAATCTTACAATAACAGAGATGCTTTCCCGGTCTTAAAGGTTTAGCATATCTGTGTCAGAGGGTAGTTAGTACATAGAAGATGAAAATGAATAAAATGCTATTTTTTTAATGGGTGTACATGTATAACGGTAACAACTCTTGCATTTGGAACAGTTGATTATTTTTTGCCAAAGTCTGGCCTGTTACAGTCTGAGGAGAGGGTATAGGCGTGTCTATGAGAGGATCCAGGCTACGTGTTAAAACTGCATTCTGTAACTTTCATGTTTTGAACCCCTGTAGGTGCTGAAATGTTTTTACCGTTGAGTTAATTGAGCCTGCATGCCTGCTTGCTCAGGGGAAATATAGAATTTTGACAGTCAAACAGTATTGGTTAGAGTCGAGTCAGTCGACAGTACCACAGGATCTACGTTTCTCAATAGAAGAGTAGGGAGAACAAATAGAACCACAGCAGTTGGTAATAATTATGCAAGGGATAATTGACGGCGAGCCGGTCATTGTTGAGAAATAAATTATCTCGCTTAACACACGGCTACTTAATAAATACATTAACTGGAACGCATCTTTGTCACTTTTTGATTTGAGCTAAAAAAGCATTATCTTACACTTTGGCTATTCAAAAATAGCAGATATACAAGCTCATAGCGCGGCACTGAGTGCCGTGCTACGAGCTTGTAGATCTGCTATTTTTGAAAAAACGTGAAAATTTGTGCAAATCTTTGAATATATATTGTTTTAAAGCAAACATTTGTAACTCAAATCTTTGCTTCTGGGGGGTCCCTGGAACAAAATATTTTGAGATGGGAGTCCACGGCCAAATACATATAATTTTGAGGGTCCTTGACATGAAAAAGTTTGAGCACCACTGATATAGAAACATACGTTTTTTCCAGAATACTGTTGGGATTTAGAAGACATTTGTAGAATTGGCTTCAGGTCTTAATGGGTTAATAAATTGACCCAAAAGTAACAAAACGAAGGTAACGAAAGTAGTCCATTCATTTATGCCAGGTCACGGTCCGTCCAGTGCAACCTGCGTGTAGCCTCGGAAAACAACAGGAAGTGTCGATCAAATAGAAGAAAAAAAATGTGGTTACTGCATTGTCTATTTCTCGCTTCAAATGTTTTCAAAAATATTCTTGAGAGCAATGGTTTGCTGTAAATGACATTGTGCGTTTGTTTACATGGCTGCCATGTTGGATACGGCTCAAAATCAAGCAGCGCAGCAGGTGCTCTGAGCCTTTGATTAGACAGCCGTCTATTTATTAATGAGCTCAGCGGTCAGCATTCAGAAATAACACGCCGCTGAATTCATTGATTGACCAATCAGAATCAAGCATTCAACCAAGCTGTGTAATAAATTGTATTAACGTACTCTACCATACAGATTGGTCAAAATACATTTGTATTCACAAAAAAGAAAAAAGAAACAGTGTAGCCTTAACAACTCAGGCAAAACATATTGTTTGAAGAATACAGTAATTTAGGTAGGTTTGCTTGCATCATTCCCTCATCTCTGCCTCTGATAATGCGATTGATGAGTACTTGTTGCTTTGTACTGTTCAAAGTCTCAGTATTGGAAGTCATGTGGTGGACTTTCTTACGCATTAAGACCTGGCACGCATCTGTGTCACTTTAGATTTCTTTGGCTATTCAAAAATAGCAGATACACAAGCTCATAGCGCGGCACCGAGTACCGCGCTATGAGCTTGTAGATCTGCTATTATTTTCAAAAAACTGTTAGGATTTAGAAAACATTTTTTAAGAATCGCCTCAGGTCTTAATGGGTTAAGTTGATGAGTCTAAGCAGAAATGTGTGTCCTCCCCGTGCCCGTGTCAGTCCATCGTGGTATTTTAATGGGCACTTATCCTCAAGTGTTCTGCTTGTACCTGTATGAGTGAGTAACACATTAACCCTCTTGAATCTTGAATCATCCTTACAAAGTTAGGAAGCTAAAATTGTGTACATATATCCAGCCATAAACTAAGGAACAGTTTGCCGTCAGGAAACAGTTGTTAGTTTTATTGATAATGACCCACATCTTCTGGCCCTGTCATTGGCTAGGCAGGACTAATGTCTTCAGTATTATAACCAGTATTCGTCTTTTCTATCGTATCTCATAAGTGGTTGGGTCCTTTTGCAACTGGCATGCGCCTGCGCGATGTCAGTGTGTGACGTCTGATAAGTGGTCTATTTGTTGCAAATGTTTATTTGGAAAACCTTTGGAGTATCACTGTATTCTGTAAACAGATTAAATATATTTGTGGATACTCTTATCACCTCTGTTAAAGCAACATAATTCGATTAAGTATTTTAGTTGTTGTGTTAACTCTAGAGTTCTTTCATGGTTATATTAAGATCATAGTGGAGTTCAAGCTGTTGTGCATGTCAGGGATTGATGTTAGGGATTATTGTGGACTGATTTTACGTTTAGATGAGAAATGATTGAAAAGTGATCATCAAGAAGCTAAACTTAATTCATGGCATAACAGTTGACTCCCCAAACAAACCTGCTGAACTGGATGAATGCAATTCCTGCAATTATCGCAAAGACACAGGAACTTTGTGTGGGGGCATTTTGCAGTCCTGGGGTAACTGAAGTGCTAAAAAAATGTAGGTTTTCTATATAAAGTCTATATAGAGTCTTGTTATTGCTGCACATATTCTTAATGATAGGCAAACATAACCTTTTGGAGAGGGTACATGGTACATAATAATTTAGGCGTTTAGCAGATGCTCTTTTCCAGAGTGATTTACAAGCGCAAGTTCAGAGTAAATGACATGAACCCCAGTCTTTTGAAACAATTGAGTATTCATGTAGTGACCAATCAGTTTGGTGAATGTTAAAGGTTTCATGACATTCAGTTTTACTACACATTAAAAGTCTTTGTCGTGGTCCTTCAAACGTGCATAAAAAGTTTTAACTGAAAATTCTACTCCAGTGAGCCATTGCAGGTGTTTCTCTCACATTTCTAAAGCCTTTTCAACTGCAATGTCAAAACTAATCTTTGCCTTTGGGTGTCGCTGATTTTGCCTGTCAATCATCGCCTCTGCTCCACCCCCCCCCAAAGGAAAGGATAGGGGAGGGGCGGGGAGGATAGGGGAGGGGCGGGGAGGGGGCGGGATTAAGTGACTATGACAGCATAACTTGCCAAACGCTTCTTTGGGCTATGCTATGTAGAACGTTTCTCCTAGAACTAGCACTTTGCATAGATGGTTACCATTTAGCTAAACTGCTAGCACGTAAAAACATGGTAAGGCAGTGGTGCAAGTCAACCTTTTTCTGTTTCTGCCTTAGACACAGTGCGACATGTGTTTGATTGACATTCCTTTTACCAGAAACGCCGTGGCCCTTGTTCTGTATCTCGACGGTTCCATTCCAATGAGCGCTGCCACAAAACTAATTGGCCTTGCTTTGTGTGGAGCCTCAAATTGTTCAACAGGCTCTGCCAGGCAAGAGAAAACACTGATTGGGTACAGTTGCATGAGCTTTAAGAAAAACATTGTGTTTCAATTTGTCACCACGGGTTCTGTCTCGAAGATGTGCAGATGGCTTAAAGAAACTAGACTATATTATGGGTTACAAGTCATTCCATGATTTCGCTTAAAGCCATTGTGAAAAGATGGCATGTGGAAAATGCAACAAAGGTATTACAACAAACTAATATTTGACAAAGGAGCAAAACAGAACTTTTGCCTTCCATGAGTTACTCACCCCATAAAGCGTTTGTGTCAAATTCCTTCACAGTGAGTGAAGAATAGACTAAATAATCAATGAATAGACTAATTGCTTTATATACTATAAAGACTCAACATTAAAGGACATTATCTGACATGCTTACTGTGCGTTCTCATATCATTTATTTTGTCCTGCACTATGAAAGCACTGTTGAGGGTATATAGACCGAATCATCATGACATCACCACAACAAAATGTATTTCCGGGTAGATAATATCGGCAGCGTCTCATTGGAGCAGTGTTATTCATTAAGCTTATTTCCAGAAGAACAGGACACTCATAATATTGTTATTGACTATTATCCGTTTGTTTACAAATATTCAAACATCACCCCCTAGTGTGATACTTTTTACCACTGAAGTTTTTTAGATTGTTGAGTGAAACTGCTGTGTTTTGGAAGTAATGAGGACGCAGACTGGATACAAGACACATGGTACAATTGTATAGTGACTCTTACAGTATAGTGATGTTGGCAAAATTTTGGGTGAACTGTTTTTTGACTGATTACAAATTGTGTAGGCTAATTGTCTTTATCCTGTAGCATAGCCTACGTTGCCTTGTCCCAAGATCACCAGCAGTAAAGCCAAGACATTTTTTATTTTATGCCAAAACCAACACAGAGAATTTCTCCTCTGTGTGCATGTTAGGCTACAGTTGTCAGTGCTTGGCACCTAATCCTTGAAGTAGTGAATGCGCATACTTTATCTGTCAGATAAACAAATACATGTCTAAGAAAGTCTCTCTCTCTCTCTCTCTCTTTCTCTCTCTCTCTCTTGCTGACACTTTGATTTTAACAAGTAGAACGATGGTTGAGCAGCAACCTAGGTTTTTGCCTTTGAAATCAATGCAGTTACTACAGTATATTGTTTTGAGAACCTGATGTCAATGTTTCTGTCTCAGCTTTTTTTAATCATTAAATTCACTCTTAATTTGTCACGTAAACAACGGTATCAGATTTCAGCACATACTGAACAACTAAGTGAATTGTTATACATAATAACCGGAACAAAACTAAAATCAATACAATGTAATAGGGGTTTATACGTAGGTCAGAAATTGTGGAATTATACAATTATAAGCTTTGTCATTTCTACCTGAAAGGATTATTGAGTTTTGCACCTAGGGTTGGGCATTGATCCAGTGTTATATCAATTGAGACTAGATATCGCCTGGCATTTTGGATATGGTAATATCATGATATGGCCTTATTGGCCTAAGTGTTTCCTGGTTTTAAAGACTGCGTTACAGTAAAGTGATGTCATTTTCTGAACTTACCTGACTGTTCTAGCTGCTCTATTATTTGCCTTTATCATATTTTTATTATAGAGGCAATACTGTTGACCATTTATCAAAACATTTTTTTTTGTGAAAGCACCAATAGTCTTCCCCACAATATCATCATCGATATTTGATAACTAATAAAATACTGTGATATTATATTTTGTCCAGATTGTCCAGCCATACAATTGTCTCTACTTGAAATCATATTATGCAGTAGTACATCTATTTGTCACCTCTCCCTTTTTCCTTTTCCAGTTTTATACCCTTAGCTATTATAGTCCTCTTCTTCAAAATACCTATTGCATCGTTAATCATGGATTATAAAAAAGGAAAGGTGCCAACTTTACACAATTGGACTGAGAATACCCTAAGTCTGCATCAATCTCTTTAGTTATTAGAATGGAGTAAAACCTGTCATTACATTTTTATTTTCTTGAAGGTACTATGCATTAGAGCAGTGGTTTTCAACCTTTTTCATGCCAAGGACCCCTAAATTGATATACATTTTGCCGTGGACCATCATCTGAAAATGTTTTGTGCCAGGGACCCCCAGAAGCAAAGATTTGAGACGTTAAAAATGTTGGCTTTAAAATATATATATATTCAAAGATATGCACACATTTTCAAGATTTAGCGTGGCACTCGGTGCCACGCTATGAGCTTGTATATCTGCTATTTTTGAATAGCCAAAGCTAAGTGGTTAAAATGATTGTGCCGCTATGTCAACTAATTTAGCTGGGGACCCCCTGGTACCCACCGGTTGAGAACCACTGCATTAGAGGTATGCACCCTACTGTATAAATCATCTGCCCTGGTAAAATATTCTCATTATGAAAGTTTAACTGGAAACACAAAGCCATGAATTTTTATGATATTTGATCAGTTGGAAACATAAATCCATGTATTTCTGTTATTGAAGGTTGAGAGGGGCTCTGTCAGTGATACTCATCTCTAATAATTACTCCATTGGAACACAACTTATTTTTTTATAATTTCCTGAAAAGTAACGGTTTTAAACATACAAGGTTTCCACCCGACAGCAACAATACTGTAGGTACTGTGCACCAATGCTGTGTTCACTTTTGTCAATTTATCAATTAGTTCATAAAAGTAAAATTGTACGTCTCTTTCCTGAAAAGTACAGTAACTGTTTTGGACCGCTGTCACCTCACAGCTAGAAGGTCCTGGGTTTGATTCCCGCAGGGGACGCTGGGGGCGTGTCCTCTCCTCCGCGTCATCAGTGCCCATACCCTAGGTGGGGTTGGCGAAAGGGCCTTTCTGTGTGGAGTTTGCATGTTCTCCCCGTGTCCCCTAGGGTAGGTACCCTCACAAAAACATGCAGTAATCCTGGTCTCTATACTGCCTCCCCCTGGTCAGCCGGGGCGCCTGATGGAGGGGAAAGGAACTGGTTGGAATAACGTGTTCCTTCCACACGCTACGTCCTACCGGGGAAACTCTCCCCTGTCAGGTGATAAGAAGGTCAGTTGGCTCTCATGCATTGAAGGAGGCATGAGCTCGGCCCTGGCCTCCCTAGGTTGGCAGAGAGGTTTGGACAAACAAGGTTTCCACCTGACAGCGGCGATATTCACTTAGCCACACTCAGCAAATTTTTATTTTTATTTTGCCTGGTGGACGCTGTCAAAAGAATAATAATTGGGAGATTAAGTTTAAAGAGGTGGTGCCATGGTTTTGCACTTTTTCTGTTTTTCATGTGTCTATGAGGTTGATAGAACTTCATTAAGCCCCCTGGTGGTGTTTTTATGGTGTTTTATGTCTTCTCTGACTATTTTGAGTCTCTACCTGGAGGCTGAAACCTTGAGGGTCAAACGTGCCAATAGAAAAACAGCGCTTTAGTGACATAGTAAAAACATACCCTCCCCCTCATTATCATAACACAACAGGTGTGGGCATGAGGAGGAGGAGGGACTAGGACAGGTGGGTGGTGCTAAGGTGGTGGAGGAGGTGCTAAGGTGAGAACCAGGTATACTTAATGAACTGGAGGCGTGTCCACATAAAACATAATTTTAACACTTTCTGTACACTTTTTTGAAAAAATCTTCCTCCTAGTATAACCATAATACCTGATGATTATGTTTTAGGGGGGGAAACATTTTCTGAAAATCACGGCACCCCGTCTTTAAAGCACCTTCTGATTGTAATAATCTACCTTATCTTATTCAGATCATTCTGCTTTAAATCCACGTGTTCTCGTTTTTGACTGTTATATTTATAAGTTGAATATTTTGACATGGTTTGTTTACTTTTATTGTTTATTTTAATTAACTTAATTTTAGATTACATAGGTTGCAGTGTGCGGTTGTAGTGTGGTCTGGGATGTAGGGAGAGCCCTTGTGTACGCTCTTGTTGATGTTGTTCATGTTGATTGTTCTGTGTTGTTTTTTTGTCATTGTTGTTCCTATGCTGTGCTTGAGGACCCCTTGAAAATGAGATGCTCTGCTCACATTTTTAAATAAAAGGTATACAGTATGTCCAAGCAAGCAGTCATCAAGACTCATCATACATCAACTCAAATCTTTGCTTCTTGGGGTCCCTGGAACAAAATATTTTGAGATGGGGTCGGTGGCCAAATACATATCATTGGGGGTCCTTGACATGAAAAAGATTGAGCACCACTGATATAGAAACGTTTTTCAGAATACTGTTGGGATTTAGAAGACATTTGTAGAATCTTCAGGTCTTAATGGGTTAAGACACATCACCTGTGGTGACTGATTAGCCCCACATGGGTATATAAGCCCCACACGAGCGTGGCCACTTTGATTACTTAATTTCCACGAGAGCAGAAGCAGACGTGTGTTATCTTTGCATTTGAGTGAAGAAAAAACATAGCGTGTGTGATTTGTAGGCTACGTATAGCGCTGTCCACTTACATTGGTAAGAAGGAGAGCTGGTATTGCGAGGCTCCTCTCTGGATCGCTGCGTGGGTTATTACGCACAGACTAGGATGGACAGCAGCTCCAGCTAAAAGTTCATATTGTCCAGACTGTGACGGTGTGACGGTGACAACAGAAGCCATTTGAGTTCATGTTATTTAGGTGGTGCTTAGTTGAAAATGTTTATGTAAATCAGGGTGATTAGAAAAGTCTCAACAATTGTAAGACACTGAAAGAATTCACAGTTGGTTACTTTTTGAGTGCAATGATTAAGCCCCTTTTCACGCTCTACACATAAATAGTTGTGTAGAACAGCTGTTCAGATTACACAAAGAAAAAAAAAACAATGATTTCTCTACTCTAAAGTGTCTTTCCCCTCACAAAAATGTAACTTGAATTTGGGCCTGAGAGCAGACGTTCCGGTGTGATCGTGCATGGTTTCTACAGGGTTGATAAGGCGCTGCTCTGTTCATTACAGTTTGTCACAGTCTGCAGACACCATGTTCAGTGGATGAATTGCCTTGCATACTAATATCAGGCCCACCAAATCTAGGCAACAGCAGTCAGGTGTGTGGTCTAAAGTCCCTTAGCCCCTAAGAAAGCCTTCGAGGTTGATTTACCTGTGCTGTGACTCTACATACTACAGTTAACACGGCTACGTTTCCCCATGCATGCATGTCACATGCAAGATAATCTCCCATCATAAATGTTAATTGTTTCTCTCTATGCCCCATTGGGAAATAATGTGAACCTGGAGCCACAAGAGAGCTATAAGAGACACTTTGGGTGACAAGATACTTAGTGATAAAACAATGAAACCGGAAATGATTAATAAGCAAATAATGAGTAAAAAGGGGGAAAGAAGCTTGCCTTGGGATTAACCATGGAAATGTCTCGTATTTCCATCTGTTTTTTAATACAATCAAATAACAGCCATTTAAGCTTGGCTCTTTGTTATTACTGTCAAAAATATTCTAGTGTAGGCAGAAGGAATCTGGATTATCCCTTCTACTGCATGCTTCTTTCTTTAACTTCTGTTAAAGTTATTGTGGGTGCTGTACGAGCATTATGAGCACCATGACAGGTACAATGACAACCAGTCACATGAAGTAATCAAGTGAAGTCATTTTGAAATCAGTTTATCCAGAGGCATGGAGAAAATGGTCAATTTAAAATGCTGCAATCGCATGTGCCAACATCAAGCATGAATTCAAATGGCTTTTGAAGTGCGTTGTACAGTAAAAGGAGGTACTTGGATTAAACAAATGAAAGCACACTTCAAAGTGGCCTTTGCTTGTCTCCTAGGTGTTTTTTTGTTGTCTCCAAAGGGCATGGCCGAGACTATGTTTTGCACCCTGTCCGTCCGTCCGTGTGTCCGTCCGTGTGTCCGTCTGTCTGTGAACGGCTAATCTCCGGCACTGTTGGCCCGTGCACACGCACTCCCTGGATGCCAAAGCCGAACCTCTGCCCCGAATTTGTCATATTGGCCTGTTATAGCGCCACCAGGAGGCCGCTTTTTGCAAAACAAATTATTTTATATTACTCCTACAGATTTTGTCCAAACATCATGCAAATTGGTACACTGTATCTCTATAGTCATGTGATCAATACAGATCTATAATTTGCAGTGTGTTGTAGTAGTAAGTAGTTATACAGTAGTATACTGTACTTATAATGTGTGTGTTGTACTAGTTATGCTATACAGTATGGTATAATTTGGAGTGCTTTGTGGTATACATGTTATCCTTTATATTTTGGTTAGTTTGTGGTATTTGCTTGTTACAATTTCACATATTTGTGTTACTTTGTAGACCTTATACACAGGGGGAAATTGTCGTTTTTTTTAAAGTACTGGTTTTAGTACGTTTTGGTCCATTACTGTGTTCAGTTTGCAAGGAAATGTTTGAAATCATTACTAGTGGACTGATAAATGATGTATCAAAAGCAGTATTAATTATATATCAACACATAACATCCTGACTACTATGTAGTTTGCTGCTGTGCTGGGCTTTACTAAGACTGTGCTTGCTTTCAAGTATTTTTTATAACTATATGAATTTATCAACAAACCAAAAAAATAGCCCTAATAAGTTATTCTAGTAGACCCTGGTCACATTTAGGTAGCTCAGATTTTCCGTCTTCTAAAAGTTTGAATAACTGTTCTTGAGCAACCAATACTGCTTTGCTTGTAATAGCCATTATGTGGACTAGAGTTGATCAATTCGAACTAGTACACACAGTAATGTATATCATTATATATTGCTATGAATTGCCTTTGAAGTTATGGAACTGAAGTGATAATCTTGTTCTGTAGGTAAACTGTAAGATGGCTGTTTCCACTTAAAGACATCCTGATCCTGACCTCCTGTCAGCACAGTTCACAAGCAATGGGTTACGGCTGCTGGCTGAGCCTCATTTTCCTGAATCCCCACTGCTTCGCCCTGTAGCTTTATGACAGCTAGGAGAGAGGCGTGACACCTGTGTGACTTGCCAGCTATACCTTACACAGTAACACCCGGAGTGCTATTAACACTCAGGATTTGACTGGGCACAGCTGTCAGTCGGCCATGGCCAGGGTCAGTCTTGTTTTGAAGTGGGTCACAATACTCGCCACAAGATAAGATTATGACTTCTGGAACCTGCTTCCTTCCTTCTGGTGCTCATGGTGTGTAGTAGATAGTGTGGCTTTTGGTGCCACAGTCTGATTCACAATTTTTAAGTGATCTCCGCCCAGGCCTGGTTGCCTACCCAGGGCTGTACAATCAAACTTTATTGTACGACCCTAAGGTTCAAGAGTTATAGGCCAAATGTGGAATTTGATATGCCATTTGATTTGCCTTTTATATGCCACTATGAGGCTGATTTGAGCTGTGCCTGCGAATAGCTGTTAACAGACGGACTATGGCGAAAAGAAATTCCCCGGCTTACGGCCGTCTAGCCTGGCGGAGATAACAATATCAAGTTGATCTCCCGCTCAGTTCTATCTCTGTGGGCAATAGCACTGAGAAAGTATGTTATCTTAGATTTAGATTTATGTTATTATTAGGAATTAGTAACAACTAGTCCATACCCGTGGGGGGATATGCGCACATGATCTGGGAACCCGGGAGCCAGCGAACACAAAAACGCTAATAAACAGCTGACATTTGGGGAAAGCAGGCTTCGCTGTTCCGTGCACATGGTAATGGTCAATGGCTGTGTGCAAATTCAGATCAATTGCTCCAGCCAATGAGGAGAACCGGGCAGAAGAGATTTGGGTTCACCACCCTCACACCACCCTCACACCACCCTCTCACACCACGCTCACAGAGCTTTGTAGAATTATAGAAGGATATCTTTAGATATATGCATTATTTTCAAGGGGCCATTACTGAATTTAAGTTTATGTCTAGACATGTGCTTGTATTATCACTTACTGTATGTGTTGCGAAGGGCAGTTTGATTCCAAGCGACTGGTTGATTCATCCTCTCACTCCAAACGAACCACTCCAGGGTTCACCTAAAGGCAGCGCTCTCATTTGGGCCAGTGCACCTGGGTTTTATTGGATGAACTCAGTGAAGTGGGTAAACAGACCAGAAACAGATTGATATTCGTCTCTGCCAAGCCGAAAGGCATGGCAGAGACTCTGTTTTGCACCCTTCCTGTCTGTCCGTCCGTCTGTCTGCGAGCAGCTAATCTCCGGCACCGTTGGCCCTGTTGCTGCGAAACTGTGCACACACACTCCCTGGATGCCAAAGCCGAACTTCTGGCCCGATTTTTTCAGATTGGTCGGTTATAGCGCCACCAGGAGCCTGATTTTTGCAAAACTATTTTTTTGATATTACTCCTACAGATTTTGTCCAAACATCACGCAAATCGGTACACACTACACTCTATAGTCATGTGATGAACACGGATTGTCCGATTTATCATATTCCATCCTGATTGGCTAAGATTGGCTTCCAAAGTTTGCAGGATTAGTTTGTTTTGAACAAAATACCTCAATTGAAATTTTGCATGTATATTCCCACTAGGCCGAGGAAGAATTCAAATCAGCCTCATGGCGGCGCTATAACAGGCCGATTCACGTTTTTACCTATAACTGCACTGATCTGTGTGAAACTTTCCACGCACACTCCCTAGAGGCCAAGGAAAAACCTTTGCTCTGCATTTTTCACATTTGCCTTTTAGAGCGCCACCAGGAGGCTGACTTTAGTAAAACTAATTTTTTGCTATTACTCCTTCATATTCTGTACAAAAAATGTGTCAGATATTTCAAATTCCATCCTAATTGGCTAACATTGGCTTCCAAAGTTTGCAGGATAGGTCAGTTTTGAACGAAATGCCTCAAATCATGAACGCAGTGTGCAAGTCCCACTAAGCCAAAGAAGAAATGGCTCCCTTTTCACATTGGCCTGTTATAGCGCCACCAGCAGGTCTAATTTAGCAAAACACATTTTTGGAACACAATGCCTCAAATCATGAATGCAGTGTCCGATTGTCGTGAAAAGCCTAAGAAGAAATGCAACCCTTTTCACATTGGCCTGTTGTAGCGCCACCAGGAGGCCACAATAACTTACCTGACCTAGCGGAGACCTTCTAGTTTTCATTAAAGTTGTACAATGCAGAATCCCAAATAACGATTTTTAGCAACCTCTGCTGGTCACTACCGTCACTGCATACAATTTCCGTAATCCTCGATTACCCAGAATTCCATTCGTTTTCACCGGAAGCCGGAAGCGTTTCAAAAAGCGATCTTTTAATTGTTTTATACTATCTACGGATCGTTTCTCTTAGCCAGTGGAGCATTAGTTACCATGAGCTGTGCTTTCTTTTTCTGTTCTTTTTCGATCTTCCAATCCTACATTCTCTTAACATCAGCGTGAGGTTCCTTTTTGCTATTACCGCGGTAGTTCCTGGCCAAACAGGAAACCGTTGCGGTAGTTCCTGGGGACGTCGGCCACGACGTCATGACGTTGGCCAGGAACGTCATTTTCCCGGGAAAGTCCCCCCCTTCACCGTTCAATAGAAAATATATAAATAAAAGGCTTCCGGGGGTGAAATTCATGGAGTGGGTGTTGTGAAACTTTTGCCACTGACAAAAGATATACAATTTAACTTTAGTTTTGTTGAAAACGTTACCTAGTATTACTTTAAGTTGTGGCTGAAAGCTATAGTGTAAAAAGGAGCCAAAAAAAATACAAAGGACACGCACATATAACTATTTTGAAAATGTTAACACTGTCTACTGTGCAATTACAATGATGATAATAATACTTATCTAGGTTTCAAGGTTTTTTTATTGTCACATGCTTTTAATAGAGCTGTTGCAACATTGCAGGCAGTGACATTCTTTTAGTTAGAGCTTTCTCAACATAATAATGTTAAACAATATGACAATAAAAGCCAATGAAAATTGTAATATAATAGCATATATCAACAATGGCATATAGCTATTTATAGCAACAATAAGAACACAAATAAAATCAAAAACAAATGTAGATTTTGGAATCCTGTACAGTGTGACTTGATGAAGATCTACTACTACTACAAAAAAACGGCATTACCTTTAGCAATAGATTAACACAAAAGGACAGGCTTATTAAGCAGCGGAGTCCCTTCAAAAGCAGACACCTGAAGTCACATGTGTTAATGATCACCACCGGCAATTTGGCCATCAATTAAAGTGACATACGAATGTGAGAGGTGTCTCCCGAGGAGGTCTCTGTTTCACGGATTTTAAAGCTGGAAGACAAGTGGAAATGAGCCTTGTGGACTGCTGACTGCAGCAACACTATTCCCTCATACGTGCCAGATAGTGCCACCGCAATTAAGAGACGAGCTTGTCTAATGGGGCGGCAATTTGAAGAATATGCCAAGGCCACCAGAGGTAGAGCTCTGCAGCCTAAGCCACTAAGGCTTGTGCTACTGCTGCAGGCCTCACATAGACTTAGTCAGAGTAAACCTTGTCTTAATTGATGGCTAGCAGATCAAAGTCACAGGATTTTAGCATGGATAAAAGGCACAGCCATGTACATTTTTAGCATAGTGGACTTCAGGGAGAAGCCCAGAGCAGCGTCAAATGTTTGTCTCTCAGTCTCCTTGAGAGAAAAAATAATCAATTTTCCACAGTCAATCTGGTCAACCATAGGTCCAGAAGCTGCACTGTGTTACTTAGCTGTGGTTTCATATTGTTGTATCGAATGAATGAATGAATGAATGAATGTACGATTTATTTATTTTTGTGTCCGTCTTACGGGATTATATAGACACATTAAACAATTTTTCCAGTGCCAACATGCTGACACAAAAAAAGAAATAAAATAAAACAAGAGAGAGAGAGAGAGAGAGAGAGAGGGAGAGGGAGAGGGAGAGG
Organism: Gymnoscopelus braueri; assembly: GCF_963280865.1. NCBI lineage: Eukaryota > Metazoa > Chordata > Actinopteri > Myctophiformes > Myctophidae > Gymnoscopelus > Gymnoscopelus braueri. The sequence continues at coordinate 19,522,115 of NC_137612.1, forward strand.
GAGAGAGAGAGAGACTGTTTAGCTTGGACAATACTGTAAACTTAAATATTGTATTTTCAATACCAAGAACTCAAGGATTAAGGGTGAGAACAAGTTGGTATAATCCATCATAGTGTAACTATGCATAAGTTGCATGTTTTCTTCGGTTTCATGCATGAATTATGATGAAGTGCTGTGTGACTTCCAAACAGTCACGGCAAAAGTTGACCAGCTTTCTGGTATAATGTTGACCACTGAGACAATTAAGCTGTTTTCTATGAAACAACTTCATTTTTCAGTATAAATAAACACAATGGACTTTTTTACAGTAGTAACTCTGATAATACCTCCCTGGATAAGACACAAAGCACTTGCTACCAAATGCTTAAGGGCTCAACATGTACATTGTTTTGGCTATGGTTAGAAAAAAGTAGCTGCATTTGGCTCTAAATCACTGAATCGATAAATAAAGATGCCAAAGAAACCTTAGTTTTTTCATAAATTAATATGAGTATGACAGTGTCCTGCAAAAGTAGAAAAAATCAGATCTACAATTAGATCCGTTTTTTTTGTGCTATTTTTGAAAAATCTTGACATATTTTATGAATATTTGTCTGTTTTTTAAGATGTTTGTTTATGATGACATGCTTAAAATAGGGACAAAAGGTTGAAAGTGGTTAAGTCTTTTTTTTTTTATACATTTTTTATCCCACGATTTTTGTAACCCATTTTTTTCACCCGGTGCCAATTTCCTAAGTGATCCTGGGCACTACACCAGCCCTACACCAGTATTACACCTGTCACCCCACAGTAGGGAGGCCAGGGCCGAGCTCATGCTTCCTTCAGGCATGAGAGCCAACTGACCTTCTTGTCACCTGACAGGGGGGAGTTTCCCTGGTTGGACGTAGCGCGTGGAAGGAACACGTTATTCCAACCAGTTCCCTTCCCCTCCATCAGGCGCCCCGGCTGTCATGGGGGAGGCGGTATAGTGACCAGGATTACTACATGTTTTTGTGAGGGTGTTAACTACCCTAGGAGACACGGGGAGAACATGCAAACTCCACACAGAGTAGGCCCTTTCGCCAACCCCACCTGAAAGTGGTTAAGTCTAATACAAACTAATACAAGCCAATACAAACTAATAGGCGAGTGCGCTCCCGTTGCGCATTTCCGAACGCACCCTAAATAATAACTATATTGGATCCATTGAAACACAACTTATTTTTATAATTTCCTAACGGCTTTAAACATACAAGGTTTCCACCCGACAGCGACAATACTGTACATGGTACTAGGCCTGTCACAATTATTTCATAATCGTCTAATCGCAATTATTTGAGATAATCGTCATAATCGTTTCCATGTTGAAAAAGTTTCATACATTTTAATTTTTCTAAAACGTTTCAAATGTTTTTCAAACATTTTCAAACATTTTTAAAAAATTGCGAAAATAGCAGATCTACAAGCTTACAACACGTCACTTTGTGATGTGTTGTAAGCTTGTAGATCAGCTATTTCCACTATTTACATTTATTTTGGAAACATTTTTAAATATGTCAGTAATTTCTTTGTTTGTATATTTAACTTATTAGTCATATCTGCCCTGTGCATTTTTTTTGTTTATGAAGAAAGGCAAACAGAAATAACATTTATATTCACATGTTCTAAAGTTCAATGGCAATTAAATCGTTAATCGTGATTATTTGTGTGACAATTAATCGTCAACTTAAATGTGTAATCGTGACAGCCCTACATGGTACTGTGCATCAATGCTGTGTTCACTTTTGTCAATTTATCAATTAGTTTATAAAAGTAATTATACGTCTTTTTACATCTTTCCAGAGAAGGAGGTGTACACGGAATATTCCTCATAATATTGTAATCTATTCTTTTAAATCGACTGTTTGTCTTTAAGGTTCTCCTGCTGAGACCTCTCTCAGTTAATTGAAGAAGCCAGTGAGACAGTATGTGGTTCATATACTTTGTGTGACCGTGTATCAGTGGACAAAGGCAAAAATACCAAACCTACTAGTACATAAATGGGCAACTGGCGGCCCAGGGGCCACACGCGGCCCCCACCTTCACTTAACGCGGCCCGCAGCTGTTACAATTCCAAACATGCAAACATGACCCGCTTTAATTACTTCAGTCTATATTAGTAGCTTAACACATTGATTGCCAAGATCGCATCGATGCGTTCTTTCAAATCCATCGCTTGAATGCCAGCAATTCAAAAGAACGCATTGATGCGTTCTTTTGAATTTTCATTGTTTAATCTGTGATCGCACGGCTCTGTTTATTTCTCATCAGCACTTTCGTTTTCCACTTATGTCACACTCACCCGGAGCCGGATGTAAAAAAAAATAATCATTTCCGGGTCACATTGTTTTTCTCCGGTCATTTTCGGCCAGAATAAGGAAAAACACAGTTTTTCACACGGTATAAAAAACGAACGGACAGCTCAACTTCTATTTTCTTTGGTCCGGGTGACTAACAGTCATCGTCGTAGTGTATCACATCGTTTTCAGGCCGATCAGCGGATCAGGGATTGTCGAAAACATAACATCCGGTGAATGACAGGATATGACGTGGGCCTGTTTGGGAGGGGCCGAGCGAGGTGATCAATGTGTGGATTTGCTGCTCTCTACTGGTGGAACTGTCGTATGTGCTTAACACCACAATCAGAATTTATTTGAATGAAAAATTACAAAATTAAAAAATTAAAAAACACGCAAATTGCTGGCACAGGGGTGAGTACATTATGAATAAACTCTGGCAGTCAATGTGTTAATGACTAGTATAAAAATTCTAGTGTCTTTTTTATGTCCAATGCATTTGTATTTAAGTTCATGAAGTTAGTATAACTAAATGCATTTGAAATTAAATAAAAATGTTACTTTTCAGGATTCCAATTCAAAAATAGCAAAAAGAAAAACAGGATTCCAATTCAAGAATAGCAGATCTACAAGCTCAAAACGCGTCGCGTTTTGAGCTTGTAGATCTGCTATTTTTGCTACTTTTGTGTGACAAAGAATGGCGAAGTACGGCATTAATTTACGGAAAAAGGTTAAAATACAGAGATAAGAGGTGTCTGCCCGACAGTATTATGCGTGGCCCTCTGGAGTGAGTGTGGAAATATAGTGGCCCTTTGCATCATCAAAGTTGCATCACCCCTGTACTAGTACCTACCAAGGACAACGGTACAGTCAGTAACTTAATTTGGGGGAAGTGCATGCATTGTGAGATTTTTGCATTTGTGACGCCCATCTTTAATCAGGGCTGTTTTGACTGTTGCCGTCTATAAGGAGATCCGTGATTACAAACTGTGTGAATGTCTAATCGATATGGAGAGCAATTACAAATAACTCGTTAACCCATTAAGACCTGAAGCCGATTCTACATGTCTCCTAAATCCCAACATATTTCTGAAAAACTTATGTTTCTATATCAGTGGTGCTCAATCTTTTTCATGTCAAGAACCCCCAAAATTATATGTATTTGGCCGCAGACCCCCATCAAAATATTTTGTTCCAGGGACCCCCAGAAGCAAAGATTTGAGTTAAAAATGTTTGCTTTAAAAATATATATTTTCAAAGATTTGCACACATTTTCACAATTTTTCAAAAATAGCAGATCTACAAGCTCGTAGCGCGGCACTCGGTGCCGCGCTATGAGCTTGTATATCTGCTATTTTTGAATAGCCTAAAGTGTAAAATAATGCTTTTTAGCTCAAATCTAAAAATGACACAGTTCCAGGTCTTAATGGGTTAAGTATTTTTTGCATGTTTTGTGTTTTTGTAAAAATTGCAGGTCCACACGCTCACAAGGCAATGCGACACGTGAGCTTGTAGATCATCGATTTTTATCTCTTATTTGTCATACGACAAAGTATGTACTGTAGGGCTTAAGTGGTTAGGTCTACTCTACGACAGCCTTTATTTACTAAGATTGATTGACATTTTAAAAAGTGTTGACAACTGAGAACTGGCTTGAGACTAAATGCTGCCACTGGAATGCAGAGATTTGCCTAACAGAATGGAAGCATAGTGATGCATTTTTCATGTCGCAACGTCTATTTTTTGTCTTTCTTTTTGCCTTTATTGTATTTCTCTCTGATGGTCTTTGCTATGATCTGGCCACCCCACCGATGCTCATGGTACAGAGTAGCAGCCTCCCCTCCGGGTGTCGAGGGGAATAATCGAAGTGGTATTGACCTGTCTTGCTGGATTTTTGATGCTCAGTCAAAGCCTTGTCAAGAAGAGCAGTCACAGTTTATACCTAACCTTTTACCAGCATTAGTCACTTGCACTGTGACCTACTGAAGTAAGAGATGATAAACTCTTTCTCCTTACACTGAAATACCACCGCTGTCTCTGACATTATTCAGCTGAGTGACAGCTAAAATTGCCCAGCCCGCGAGACAAGCAGGCTGTGTCAACATCAACCTCTGAGTGGCTCCAATATGTTATTGTACACTTTGATGATGTGTTATGTTTCGGTATCAGCCATTTTCCATTGGGCTTTTTTTTTTACTCAGCACATTTTATTTGTGTCTTTTCTGTCTCACACATACCAGCTGCCATTGCAGTGTTCCTTCTGGTCATTCACAGCACTTTACAATGCTATTACTTTAGATTTCTCCACATAGATTCACCATGAACCTTTTTTTTTTGTGGAAAGAAAATTGAAGATTTGTATGGTTGGTTGGTTTGAATGTATGGTTGCAGACAAGACAGTCAATAGTCTAAAACAATGTTTAAGAAAATATTATGTACAATGTACAATTTTTTTTAAACTAATTCTGTTCCCAATATCACATTGACATGGGGTGATTACTGTACATCCAAATAGTAACTCTAAACCTGGTATGATGCAATACCACCAAGATATCCTGAGGCTTCACTACATGGAGAACATTCGATGTGGAATATGTTATTTCACATTTTGACTGACGGTTACATATGCGTGCATTTCCGCACGCACACACGCACACACGCGCACACACGCACGCGCACACACACACACACACCACACACACACACACACACACACACACACACACACACACACACACACACACACACACACACACACACACACACACACACACCCACACACACACACACACACACACACACACACACACACACACACACACACACACAGAGTGGAAGGTTATCTGCTCATCCAATATGAAGTATAGGAGAGTAGTAGACGCACAAAACTGAACCTCCTTAAAAAGCTTGTGCTGGGAGTTGCTATTTAAGTTGCACAAGAAAAATAAAATAAAACCTTTTTTTTTTAAAGTGCCAATAGCCTATCTACAAGCTGAAAACGCATTGCATCGTGATAATAACAATAATAATAATACAACATCAGACTTATATAGCGCTTTTCTTAGTATCCAAAGTCGCTTTACAAAACAGCTTAAAATAGAAGAAATTATGAACGCATCTGTGTCATTTTAGATTTCTTTGGCTATTGAAAAATAGCAGATCTACAAGCTCGTAACGCGGCACTCGGTGCCGCGCTATGAGCTTGTAGATCTGCTATTTTTGAAAAATCGTGAACATTTGTAACTCAAATCCTTGCTTCGATCTGGGGGTCCCTGGAACAAAATATTTTGAGATGGGGGTCCGCGGCCTCAGGTCTTAATGGGTTAAGCTAAGACTAAGAAGCAGAAGGGGAGATTTGGTTTGAGTTTAGGTTGGGAAAGCAAGTCTGAAAAGGTGGGTTTTGAGGGAGGCTTTGAACACGGCCAGAGTGGGGGGGCGGCTTTGATGTGAGGTGGGAGTGGGTTCCAAAGGGAGGGAGGGGGCTGCAACTGAAAAAGCCCCGTCACCCCAGGTGCGTTTTCTAGTTTTTATGGGGGTCCAGGAGTGATGTGTTGTGAGAGCTTGTAGATCAGCTATTTTCGCACACTAGAGAAAATTAAATAGAGCTCAAGTGGTTAACCCATTAAGACCTGAGGTTCCGAATCTACAAATGTCTTCTAAATCAGTTTTTTGAAAAAACATTATGTTGCTATGTCAGTGGTTCTCAAAAGTTTTCATGTCAAGGACCCCAAAATGTATATGTATTTGGCCGCGGACCCCCATCTCAAAATATGTTGTTCCAGGGACCCCCAGAATCAAAGATTTGAGTTACAAATGTTCGCTTTAAAAAATATATATTCAAAGATTTGCACACATTTTCACGAGCTTTCAAAAATAGCAGATCTACAAGCTCATAGCTGGTGCACTATGAGCTTGTATATCTGCTATTTTTTAATAACCAAAGTAAGTGTAAAATAATGCTTTTTAGCTCAAATAAAAAAATGACAGATGCGTTCAAGGTCTTAAAGGGTTAACACTGGGATCTTACTGTGTAGTACTAGTAACTAGTAACTATGCTTACAATTAAGCAGATCATTGCTGATTTGTTAGCATGATGTCATGTACTGTAACTACACAGCAAAAACCTCAGTGTCAGTTTTTTAATTTTTTTAATGACTTTTTGTCATTTTTCTCCCAATTTAGTCACTGTCAATTCCCCCATGTGTAGAGTTGTCCCTGTCACTGCCAACCCCATGGGTCGGGGGAGGGTGGCAGACAACCACATGCCTCCTCCAATACACTGGAGTCGATGGTCACTTCTTTTCACCTGACAGCGAGGAGTCTCACCAGGAAGAGCGTAGTGTTGATTTTGACAGCAGATTTTTATTCAGTTTTAGTCATAGTCTTTTGAATAAAATTTCATTTAGTTTTAGTCACATTTTAGTCATCTGAAACGTTTTACTGTTAGTCTAGTTTTAGTCGACTAAATATCATAAGATTATAGTCGACTAAATCTACAGTTGATTTAGTCGACTAAAATGTATTTTGGCGGTGCCTTGATGGCGTCTTAATGGCTGATTTTACGCTTGGTTGCACTCTGAAAATAGCAGATCTACAAGCTCACAACGCGTCGCAGCGCGACGCGTTGTGAGCTTGTAGATCTGCTATTTTCAGAGCGCAACACCCGAGCTCAACCAAACATAAAATGACTTGTCTTTTAGTTCTACTGGATCTCTTCTCCACTCGTCCCTCACTAACATTTTAGTCTAGTTATTATTTGTTGACAACATTGTCAATATATTTAGTCTTAGTTGTAGTCATCGTAGCTTAGTTTTTATTTAGTTCTTATTTCGTTTTCGTCAGTGAAAAAAGGTAGTCGACCAACATTTTTCGTCATAGTTTTAGTCGACGAAATCAACACTGCGTTATCTCTCTCAGTTCCCCTCCCTGCTGAACAGGTGTACTGGCCAGCCAGAGTAGCTATAGTGCCGCGACAAGAAGGAAATCCCCTATACTATGCTGGCTTTGCACCCGTTGGGGGACCCCGGCCAAGCCGGAGGCATATCGCCGCTGTGAATTGAACTCTACGGTGGTGGGCTAGTATTTTACCTCTACGCCCCCCCCCCCCCCCACCACCCCCGTGAGCCCTCTAGTTTGAGGGTGCAAGTTTGATACAAAGCAGTGAAATTGGTTCAGCTGGTGCTGAAGGACTAGAAAGGTGGGCCTAATGAAAAGGGACAACCTACCACAAGAATGCTGACATTTATTGCATTTCACTTCACCGGGTTGACTATTGTCTGCGTGCCCTATCCAAATGGCAAATGTCAGGTGGATGACAATGGGGGCACTTTAACCCATTGAGACCTGAAGCCGATTCTACATGTCTCCTAAATCTCAACAGTTTTCTGAAAAACATATGTTTCTATATCAGCGGTGCTCAATCCTTTTCATGTCAAATACCCCCAAAATGATATGTATTTGGCCACGGACCCCCATCAAAATATTTTGTTCCAGGGACCCCCAGAAGCAAAAATTTGAGTAAAAAATATTCGCTTTAAAAATATATATATTCAAAGATTTGCACATATTTTCAAGATTTTTCAAAAATAGCAGATCTACAAGCTCGTAGCGCGGCACCCGCGCTATGAGCTTGTATATCTGCTATTTTTGAATAGCCAAAAGTGTAAAATAATGCTTTTTAGCTCAAATCTAAAAATGACACAGTTCCAGGTCTTAATGGGTTAATAAAATGTGAAAAAGAGATTTCACTCATAATCTCCAGGGATGCAGTAACTTGACTCTTATTGTTATGGGCACTTAGCAGGGCTTCCAATAGGCTGTGTGATAAGTTTTGCCACTTGCACTGTATGCTGAGGAAAAGTAGAAATTGTGGGAACATTTGAAAGAATCCTGTACTTGGAACAATAACTTTCAAAGTATAATAACTCTGCAGTACCTACATGTACACTCTGTCGATGCTACTGTATATCTGATTTCTTTGAGATAAAGACATTCATCCCTACAAACACGGAAATAAATATCAGTGATATATCAGAAGTCTGGAAAAAACATATATTTTCACAGAGCATCCTCCAACAAGCCAAAATAGTAGAAATATGGTGGTTTACTTTGCATGTAGGAAAAGCCTAACACATCCATTCACTGAAATGGACCTTCATGTAACATCAATCAATCAATCAATCAATCAATCAGAAATCAGAAATCAAAATAGTTTTCCTCCCTAGCTAGCCTTACACAGTAAAATCCAGAGTGTATGGGTATGGTATGTATGGGTCCATTTGGTTACATTTGTAGTTAAATTAACATTCAGGATTTCACAGTTTTATCCATTCTTTGTATTATTATCTCAAGACTTTGTTACAGTAGATTCTAGACTGATGCAATGGAACTTCAATCTTCTACATCCATGGCATGAAAACATAATAATACATGGACTGCGTATAATCTTTAGGAATTCTGTAAAACAATGCAACTCAGAACATTTCAGAACATGTGAGCATGCAGTTATCTAAATGCAGTTATCTAAATCGTTGTCCTTAATTTCAGTAGACTTCAGGTGAAGATATTTATTTTTAAAACAAATATGTTCCCACCCAGGGGATTTTCATAAACGAGGTTAGATTGTAGTTTTATTATGTAATCATTATTATTGTCTCTGGAAAAGCCCTTAGATAAAGCATGGTATTATTGTGTACATGTTTGCCTCTACCCGCAAATCCTCCTTGCTTGCCTGCTTTTCTCGAGATAACCTTTTGTTTTTGTGTCTCTGATGTTGCACTGCAAACTATGCAGAGTCCTTGTTATTAAGGCCAATGCAAGCAGGACTCTATCCACCTGCAGAAACAATCAATCTTTTTGTGATAGCTCTGCTGGAGACTTGCCTGGCTGGAAACAAAATTACACTGAGAGTAAATGGCCTCTGCGGTGCGAATGCCGACATTCAGGTCATTATGATTGGTTTTGTGTGTCTATGACCACAGAACAGCTTATGTAACGGCATCTGATTTCTACCTTCTAAAATGTGATGTCTCGTGTAAAATATTTTTTTCTTATATAAAATGCAGATCTTTCGCTCTCTCTAAGCCATTTTTACGTAATTTATCAGAGTATACTCTGTACACTCACTCCAATACTATGAATCCACTCATGTTTAGATGAGGGACTTGACATTTTCTTCATTAGTGAGGACCCAAGCTTGTCAACACCACTTCATGCTGTACCATAATTAAACACAGTGTTGAAGGGGCATATCCCCTCCTGCTACTGACTCCACCCCCCCCCCCCCGCCCCCTTACACACCACACTAAAATAAACGTGTTGCCTTTGGGTCACATCATACTTCAGAACTTACACACACAGCCTCTCTCTTCCTCCCATCCTATCTCCCTCTCTCAGAGCGGACCAAAGAACCAATTGTGTGTCTCTCTCAGCCGCTGAGGAAGAAGTGAGCTGACTCCACTTAATCTGTGAGTACTCAATCAGTCGGAAACATGCTTGTCTGCCGGGCATCGTGATTTATTGCATGCTGTAAGTGTAAATGAGTGTGACCATACGACCGTTTCTCCAGGTGGAGGAGCAGTGCTAGCTTAACCCATTGAAACCGGGGAGATGCATCTATGGCATTTTCAGATGTCTTTGGCTATTCAAAAATAGCAGATCTACAAGCTCATATCGCTATTTTTTGAGAAATCCTGAAAATGTTTTGAAAATCTTTGAATATATATATTTTTTTAAAGGGAACATTTTTGACTCAAATCTTTGCTTCTGGGGGGTCCCTATCACAAAATATTTTGAGATGGGGGTCCGCGGCCAAATACATATAATTTTGGGGGTCCTTGACATGAAACATTTTGAGAATCACTGATATAGAAACATACGTTTTTCCATAAAAAAAAACTGTAGGATTTTGAAGACATTATAGTAGAATCCCCCAGAAGTAAAGATTTGAGTCAAAAAGAAAAATTATATTCAAACGACTTGCACAAACTTTCAAAAATATCTACAAGCTCGTAGCGCGGCACTCGGTGCCGCGCTACGAGCTTGTAGATCTGCTATTTTTACATAGCAAAGAAATCTAAAAATGACACAGATTCTTTCCCGGTCTAAATGGGTTAATAATAACCATATTCTTTGAGCCTCATTTACAAGCAGTATAAAACTAATTACTGTAGGTTCACCCAGTGGTCCTAAGGAGATCTACTGTAAGCTGAAGGTAGAACTCACCAGATTTTGAATGATAAAATGTCCCAAGATTTTGATTTATTTAGGATTACCGGAACAATAGACTTCTCTTGTTTCATTTGACTTACCTCCGGTAAATTGGTAGACAAGAAAATGGAGGATTATCTTACCTTTTTACCTTAAACCTTTATTTTTTTTATATGACTGCTGGGAATGTCACGCTAAACTTGCTCTATGTGCATCATTATTATGATGCCGTGGAGCCAGTCAATTGTTATACATTTTTGATAGATTTTATACAGTATTTCTCATTGATACAGCGAGAGAGAGACAGAAAGGGCAGGAGAGATGTGGGGGATTACATGTTGGATTCAAACTGGGGTCAGCTGGGAGAATGACTATAACCTTATTATAGTATGCACTCTTACTCAGTGATCCAGCTGTGCGACCCTGAGACAGTCAAAATGTTATATATACAGGGAATACCACAATTTCCCTACAATACAAACTATTCTTCAAAATATCTTAAAAATGAAATTACTTACTGAAAATGCAGTAACTGCAATTATATTTTACCTTTACTGCCAGAGGTTAGCTTAACAAACTGTGGCGCTCCTGTGCTTAGATTGACCTTTTTCATTACAGATCATGTGGAAACAACTTCTTCAAATAGCAATGCCACTGAATCCCAATCAAATTCAGACCCATGCTTCCCTTACACTAGAGCAGGGGTCTTCAATGTTTTTCAGGCCAAGGACCCCTTAGCTGAGAGAGAGATGAAGCAGGGACCCCCACTGCATAGTGTATAAAATTACAGTATGTTGCAGATGATTTTTTAAAATATAGATTCCATAGATTGACTTGTTTGACAGCACTATCATCAATTTTGGATTCATATTAACCCATTAAGACCAGAGGGTTCCGATTCTACAAAATATTTAGATTTTTTTTCCAATAAGAAATATATATATATTCAAAGATTTGCACAAATTTCCCCCAAAATAGCAGATCTACAAGCACATAGCGCAGCACTCGGTGCCGCGCTATGTGCTTGTAGATCTGCTATTTTTGAATAGACAAAGAAATCTAAAATGACACAGATACGTTCCAGGTCTTAATGGGTTCATGTGTATTTTCAGACAGTTAACCACTTAAACCCTCAATACTTAGAAACCTTGTACTTGATATGCACTTTTCCCCCCCTACACTAAACCTCTTTGCCGAAAATAGCCGATCTACAAGCTCACAACGGAGCTTGCAGATCTGCTAATGTTCCCCTCAGAAAAGGAATACTAGGATTCAAGTGGTTAATGTAAAAAAAAAAAATCACACAAACATTTGGTGGCCCCCATGTAGTAACTCTGAGGACCCCCTAGGGGTCCCAGACCCCCTGTTGAAGACCCCTGCACTAGAGGATAATGTGGACAATTAAAGTCTGACAGCCTCACACATTTAACAGCAATTTGTCATAAATGGTGGGTTTTTAGTCCTAGATGTGTGCACAGGACTCTGTGATACTGGGAATCATGCAGTTTCCCACATTTATACCGCGAAACAATTCTAGAAGAGATCGTCCTCTTCTTCTTTCATGCAATAAACACTGTATCCCCTATATTAGCCTTTTTGGGCGATTAGTAGAACCATATGGTGTTGAATATTGTATGTTTAGTTTGTTTTACCCTGCTGTATCTACAGTAGTTTTTTCTTGCCCTGTAATTTGTATCTTAACTGCTGTGCTGCCTTTGAGCAAGGCACCGAAACCCCAAACTGCTCCAGTGGAGCATGCTCAGTGGCCAACAGTATACTGTGTGTGTGTGGCTTTACACAAACACTCTCACTGGCTGTCACTTCCTCAATGACCGAATAATGTGATCAATTAGTTTTTTTGCTCCTGGCAAAAAATACAGGAAAAAATATATAAGAGTAGATTACAGGAATGGAATGAGATGACTGGGCACTATGCATATAACATATATCGGGTGCGTTTGGAAATACACACGCACTGAGAGCTCTGGTGGTCGTCCGTAAATTATGTGCTGTTTGAAAATGCGCTGACCGACCGACCGTACTTAGATGAAGGGATGTCCAGTGGGTTTGACTCCAAACACTGATGTGAAAACAACAATGGTGCAAGAAGAAGTAGCCTAATTGATTGCTAAATGCATACTAGACTAAAGGCTAAATGTGTGCCAAACGAAGCGAGACGAGTGCTATACTGCCAGTCATTGCTGTCAGTCAACTGTTATTATCTGATACACCCGGTGCATTAGGCATAGGTATAGGTATAGGAAGCGGTGAAGGACAATACAGATGGCAGGCACGGAAGCGCGAAGCAACAATACATTATTACACCCTGCACACAGGCAAGGTGTGTTGTTTTTAGGGACCGTTCATGAATCAACTGATGATGTCACTGCCAGAGCACTCTGAGAACTGAGCAGATTCTCAGAGCGTATATTTCCGAACGCGCCCGTTGTAATTGGATCTACTTGTGAAAATAGGCTACACCGGAACAAGTGCACTGCGTTAAAAAAAAACATGTAATTCTCAGTTCAAATAACTCAGAGTCGACAGTTTGTTATACAGTATGTGTTAGTTACGTAGTAACAGTATGCAACTTAGTTTGAATTAATTCACTCATTCCAGCTGTGTGTGTGTGTGTGTGTGTGTGTGTGTGTGTGTGTGTGTGTGTGTGTGTGTGTGTGTGTGTGTGTGTGTGTGTGTGTGTGTGTGTGTGTGTGTGTGTGTGTGTGTGTGTGTGTGTGTGTGTGTGTGTGTGTGTGTGTGTGTGTGTGTGTGCGCTCACTTGTCGCTTGGTCCTCCCCTACAATCTGGCAACACTGGTTCTAAATCCTTCTCTCCCTTGCTGGAGGGCGTTTAGAGTATTGGGGCTGCTTAAATTGTCAGAGGCATACACTGAATGATGTCACGCTAAATGCTGTGCAAAGTTTTCATGACTAAAGGATAGATAATTTCATTGATAATGCAACATATACAGTATACTATCTCCATGCTTCAGTTCAAGCTGAAGTCTTACAAGCTGCTGAATTGGCAAAGCTAGCACACATTTCAAAGTAGGCACATCAATTACGCACAGGATCAGACCAGAGAAACAGAACAAAGACATCAGAGAGAAGTGACGAATAGGGTATTCCCACATCCCTGCCGTGTTCGCCAATCGCCATCCTTCCAAACTGTCCTGCATGACCCTTTCTTCCTCCAAACCCTCACTCCTAAACCCACTCCACCTATCTCTCACATCTTGTTCGCTTTTGTTTGAATTGGCACCTCACAGTGCAAGCTTTGGCAACGAAAGAGCAGCAACACATTTTGGTGTCTGCAACAGTCTATACAGCGCACCTATTGGCTGCTGATCATAAAAAACCTTTGAGCAAAGACTAAAGACCTCCGATAATATTAAAGATGTTTGGTTTTATCTCTGCAGCTCTTAAGTAAACTCATGATGTAATATAATATACAAACATTTCATTCCGCTATGCCAATTTTATCCAATAAACTTCAACTTCAAGTTTATTGTCACATCACAGGTTTGCAAGTGTAAAAAAAGTTCTTTGCAATGGAATGAGGCGGTTAAAATAGCAGCAGGTTCATAGTATAAAAAAAGACAGTACCTTGTGCGCATAGTCTCTAATCAGGAGAGAAAACTCATACAGGATACATGATAAACAAGTGAAATTGGAAGTGATGAAACAAACAAAAGGAGCAGACAAAATTGGAACTGGAACACTTATCACTATAAAAGCTGATACATGATCTTTGTGGATTTCTCTCTTGGAGGATTGGATAAAATTGGTATCCAGACCTGAAAATATATTTCCTGTAAAGCGCTGGAGAGATCGGTGGAACGGTCTTTAGAAATGATTGCTAAAATAAATAGACTAGAACTTTAACTTTTTTTTCACACACCCTATAAGACAGCTCAGATTGAACCAAGATGAAGGGAGCATAGCACAATTCTAGCAAAACTCAAGATTTTTTTTCTTCTTTTTTTCTGACACATTTCGTTACAGACATTTTGTCTGTAACAATGTACAGCCTCGATCTCCAGGCTTTTATTTTCCTTCGCGTTTTGCTCAAAAATAAGATCCGCCCTGGACCAGCCTGTTGACGTTCCTGGAATAGAGTACAGAAGTCCTGACGTCACTCGTTCATCCCCTGGTTCGTAAAGTAATTTCTCTATGGAGAATAACATTGGGTCATCTTAGAGTCGTCAGAATTGTCGTCCAAAAATAAACAAACTGTCTCGGCGATATTGTCAGGGAGGAGGTTCTGTATCGTTTATGATAGTCAGTCACTTATATTTGATACAGTCTGTTTCTGGCGAAAATGTAACTAATTCGGCGGAAGTAACATTAGCGTTTTCTCACCGTCAGTTGATGCTTCATATCCATAAGAGTCAAACCGCCGGGATCATTTGTTTATTTTTGGAACACAGTTCTTATTTGACGCGATATTAAAGACGTCTATGGGGATTCAGAACGGGGGTGGAAAACCGCGAACCAGGTAGGATGTGTAAATTACGTCAGACTTCGGTGCTCTATAGGAAGTGTTTCACCAACCAACCAGAGTGCAGTGGGCGTCGCTCCAAATGATGCGACGTCAGGGCTCTCTCAATGCTGCACGTTGGGGGAGGAGGAGGCTGACGGACAGATCGGTGAACCAATAGGAATTTTTCTCCAGAGATTTTTGAACCCGCCCCTCTAGACATGATATCAGACGCGCTAGGGCAGCCTAGTAACAATGAGATCACTTGAAAAGTCATTTGGTGTAAGGCTGGCAATAAGTGGCCAAGTTAAATGACTGATTAGAATTAGTATACAGTAGCATAAAAATGGCTGTAAAATACAAGTATGATTTTAAGAGCAAAATGAGCACTTGAGAATGGTCCATGGGGGTTTGATTTAACCCATTAAGACCGGGAACGCATCTGTGTGTCATTTTTAGATTTCTTTGGCTATTCAAAAATAGCAGATATACAAGCTCATAGCGCGGCACCGAGTGCCGCGCTATGAGCTTGTAGATCTGCTATTTTTTTTAAATCGTGAAAATTCGTGAAATTCTTTGAATATATATTTTTCAAAGCAAACATTTGTAAAATATTTAGTTCCAGGGACTCCCAAAAGCAAAGATTTGAGTTACTAATGTCCAAAAAAATAAAAAAAAAAAAAATATTTGCGCACACTTTTATGATCTTCAAAAAATAGTAGATCTACAAGCTAATAGCGCGGCACAGTGCCGCGCTATGAGCTTGATATATCTGCTATTTTTGAATAGCCCAAAGAAATCTAAAAATGACACACAGATGCTGCGTTCCCGGTCTTAAAGGGTTAAAGGAAGGGCAGTAGCAGCCAAACACTTGCTTAGGGGCATTCATTCTAAAATGTAGAGCCAACTCTGCACGTTGATGTATTGAAACTTGTTTGTCTATTTGTTGAAACATTAGCATGGCTTCATCCCATTATGAGTTAATTGTTTAATGCAGTCGAGTTTAATCAGGGTAACCAGGGTATATTAACCAATTTACAATTATATCAGTGATTTTATAGATTTTTATAGACAATGAGATCATTATGAGCATACAGTTGAATATTTTCTACATGAACTAAATGCACATTGAGGATATGAGCTGCACTTAGACTTTTCTGAAAGCAAAATACGGATATTCTAATGGATGTCGGCCCATTGGCAAAATGGGTCCATTGGCATTCAGCCTGACCTTATCACTGCAATCGTTCAGTATTATAATCTCATGTCACAGACATCATTGGAATTCTGTTAGGTATCAATTATAATTTGTTTGGTGGAAAGCAAAACTGTCACATCCTGTAAGCGTGTTTTATGAATCCCTGGTTCCTTGAGCTCACATCAGCAATACCCAATTTAAATGCCAAATTATATCCTGGAATACTTGTATTGCATTTCTGTGGACATTAGTCTGTTTCCATTTTCTCATGAGGTCTCTCCCACTATAGTGATGCCCCACACCTGCACCCATTGTGCATAATATGTTGAGTTTGAAGAGAAATGATGTGGCTAGAGGTTGGCTTTTAACATTCTCCCCCCTCTCTCTCCAGTGATGTGTGATATAGGCTCTTACACAATATGATTGACATTCTTCCAGCATACTGTGCTGTTGCAACACACAGCTCATGTTCTCCAGTGAGTGAATAGATTTACAGAATGGACAGTAATGTGAGATCTGGAGGCTTACAGGAATGTTTAGAGAGAGCAGGCACAAGCTTTAATATGATTACTGTTACAGTAAACATGTACTGTAGAGCATTTACCAAAAATGTTGGTTGGATTCTGTACCGCCAATGTATGATTCAAAGTGAAAAAAGTCTATTTAACCCATTAAGGCCTGAGGTTCCGATTCTACAAAATGTCTTCTAAATCACTTAGAAGACAGTTTTTTGGAAAAAACGTATGTTTGCTGTCAGTGGTTCTCAAACGTTTTAATGTCAAGGACCCCCAAAATGTATATGTATTTGGCCGCCGACCCCCATCTAAAAATATTTTGTTCCAGGGACCCCCAGAAGAAAAGATTTGAGTTAAAAATGTTCGCTTTCAAAATATATATATTCAAAGATTTGCACAAATGTTCTCGATTTTTCAAAAATAGCAGATCTACAAGCTCGTAACGCGGCACCCGGTGCCGCGCTACGAGCTTGTAGATCTGCTATTTTTGAATAGCCAAAGTGTAAAATAATGTTTTTTTTTTAGCTCAAATCAAAAAGTGACACAGATGCGTTCCAGGTCTTTAATGGGTTAAATGTCAGAGGCTGTGTGTTGTAGACTGTATGGTTGGTTTTGATGACTGTGTCATGGCGATGCCTGACAAAATGAACACGTTCTGGCCTTTGAAAGCCCTGTGCGGTGCTGCTGATTGCTCGTCTTATTTACCATGGTATACAAAAAAAAACAAAAAAAACATTCCTTTAATTACCTCTCACAAGGCTGCTGATGTTAATTTATGTAGTCACGTGATTAGCCAATTACTCAGGAACTAATGAAGTGGAACATGGCTCACCAGAGTTCATAGAACTAGCCCTCCTTCTTCTATCCCTGTTTGGCTATTCCACAGTGGGAAAGCTAATCATTGCCAAACTTTAAACCATAGGCGATACTTGGAGTCTAGATATATACATTTTACCATGTCAATATCCATAGCTCATTTAACCCATTAAGACCTGAGGCCCATTCTAAAAATGTTTTTTAAATCCCTTTTAGAAAACATTGTAAAACATATGTAAAACATAAGAAATATAAAAATATAAAAATATAAAAATACAAAAATACAAAAATACAAAAATACAAAAATATAGAAACATAAAAACATAAAAATACAAAAATATAAAAATACAAAAATACAAAAATATAAAAGATATCTCAAAATATCTCAAAATATCTCAAGATATGTTGTTCCAGAGATCCCCAGAAGCAAAGATTTGAGTTACAAATGACAAATCTTCGCTTTAAAAGTATATATTCAAAGATGTGCACAACATTTTCACGATTTTTCCCCAAAAAATGCAGATCTACAAGCTCATAGCTTAGTGCACTCGGTGCCGCGCTATGAGCTTGTATATCTGCTATTTTTTTTTAATAGCCCAAAGAAATCTTAAAAGGACACACAGCTGCGTTCCCGGTCTTAATGGGTTAATCACTTCTCTGCAGCTATCTCAATATCGCGGCCCAGTGAGAGAGAGAGAGAGAGAGAGAGAGAGAGAGAGAGAGAGAGAGGGGGGAAGCGCATTATCTATGCCACGGTGTTATTAGGGATTATCCTTGACAGATAGTTTCCCTTGCAGGCACCATTAGCTTGGCTTCATCCCATTTGGTATTTTCCAACACCTGCGACGACCACCACCATCCGCTGGGCACAAAGCATTATTACCATTGTATTTTTTTTCCTAGGGTATATAAATTAATCATGGGGATCACACAAGCAACTACTTTAACCCATTGAGACCTGAAGCCGATTCTACATGTCTCCTAAATCTCAACAGTATTCTGAAAAATGTATGTTTCTATATCAGTGGTGCTCAATCTTTTTCATGTCAAGGACCCCCACAATTATATGTATTTGGCCACGGACCCCTTCAAAATATGTTGTTCCAGGGACCCCCAGAAGCAAAGATTTGAGTTAAAAATGTTCGCTTTAAAAATATATATATTCAAAGATTTGCACACATTTTCCAGATTTTTCAAAAATAGCAGATCTACAAGCTCGTAGCGCGGCACTCGGTGCCGCGCTATGAGCTTGTATATCTGCTATTTTTGAATAGCCCAAAGTGTAAAATAATGCTTTTTTGCTCAAATCTAAAAATGACACAGTTCCAGGTCTTAATGGGTTAAATTTCTGGACTGTGACCAAGAAACACATCCTCCCCAAGGATGGGATGCACCGGGACCTATGCATCATTAAAACAGAGTTGTGCTATCTGACAGAGGGACCGTGCCAGCCTCCCTCACCTATACTTAACCCATTAAGACCGGGAACGCATTCTGTGTGTCATTTTTTGGATTCATTTGGGCTATTCAAAAATAGCAGATCTACAAGCTATGTTTTATATGAGCTTGTAGATCTGCTATTTTTTTGAAAATTTGTGAAAATATTTGAATATATTCTGTTTTAAAGGGAACATGTTTTACTCAAATCTTTGCTTCTGGGGGTCCCTGGCACAACATATTTTGAGATGGGGGTCCGTGGCAAAATACATAATTTCGTCCTTGACATGAAAAACTTTGAGAACCACTGAGGTAGAAACATACGTTTTTCAAAAAACTGTAGGATTTACAAGACATTTTGTAGAATCCCCAGAAGCAAAGATTTTAGTTTAAAAAAAATTGCTTTAAAAAACATGTATTCAAAGATTTGCAAAAATGTTCAAGATGAAAATAAATAAATAGCAGATATACAAGCTCATAGCGCGGCACTCGGTGCCGAGCTATGAGCTTGTAGATCTGCTATTTTTGAATAGCCCAACGAAATCTAAAAATGACACACAGATGCGTTCTCGGTCCTAAAGGGTTAACAGGATTCGGTTCTGCGTTTTCGTACCCACTGCTGCTATCCATGGGCAAACGCAATCAAGATCCCATTGAGTTTTGACTTTGAATGTCATGGAGAAAGGACATTTCTGTGTGCCAATGTGAGCCCCGACAACAGAAAAGTTGATCAGCTCGAAAGTGAAACTGGACAGCTGACTACAGCGAACATAAATTAGCATCGATCATTGGGCTAGAGCGAGGACACTAATGACATATGGCTTCGGGGGGCTTGTTAGACAACCTCTGCAGTGGACTGCAATGCTTCCCCCTGTCCTCCTCCTCCTCACTGCTAAATATCCATGACTTTGGTTGCTCAATGTACATCCTTGCCACATGTATATGTGGTCTCTTTTAAATTATTATAAGTTTAAATTATTATAAGTTGCGTCAAATGTAAAATGTGTTTGTATTCATACCAACCTCAAGGACAGTGTCAGCTAGAGGTTTGTATTACACAGTGCGGCATACGTTCGCCAAACAAAGTCAGCTTGATCTCACAGAAAATGTGTTGATATATGCTAAAAGTAATGCAATGTTTTGCATATAGGGCCCTACCTTTTCAAATAGTTCAAATAGCCAATATACAAGCTCACAACGTGTCGATGTACATCGTCTAGTTGAACTATTTGAAAATGTTTTTAAAAATAGTAAAAAATGGCAAAGAAGTTTAGGGATAATGGGGTAAGGCACCGGCAAAACATTGGCCCTAAGTATGAATCAGATGGATGCCGGGTGAACTCAGTGTTGTAATAGACCAACCTTAAACCCACACACAGTCCTCCTTTGGTTCATACAATATGAAACCTTTTTGTACTTGACTGTACTTTTCATTTATACTTATTTATAGTACAAAGTTGCAGGGAGTGTGTTTGTCGTAGGATATGATGTGAAGACCGTAATGAGATGTCATGTTTTGCAGAGATTACAGTGTTGATTTCGTCGGCTAAAACTATGGCAAAAAATGTTCGTCGACTACCTTTTCTCACTGACAAAAACGAAATAAAAACGAAGAATAAAAACTCCAGTAGAAATGACAAGTCATTTTATGTTTGGTTGCGCTCGGGTGTTGCGCTCGGGAAATAGCCGATCTACAAGCTCACAACGCGCTGCGAGCTTGTAGATCGGCTATTTTCAGCATGCAGCCAAGTGTAAAATCAGCCATTACGACACCATCAAGGCACCGCCAAAATACATTTTATTAGACTAAATCAACTGTAGATTTAGTCGACTATAATCTTATGATATTTAGTCAACTAAATGGAATTTTAGTCAAAAGACAATGACTAAAAAAATAAAAATAAACATTTGCTGTCAAAATCAACACTACTGCATTATGAATCAGAACGTCTCCTTCACATTTCCTCATTTCCACTCATTAGACTATAGTGGGTAGATCATTGAATTTGTAAGTCAGTTACCACATAGCATGGTCAATATGCGGCCAAAGTAAACACAACCTTATATTGGCCTACACACTGTACTACAGTGTACTGTAGTATTTATTGATAGCAAGACTTTCATGAAACCATCTGCCAGATGAAACAGATGAGTCTTAGCTTAAGCAGACTTCATCTGAGTTCCTTTGCATGTGGATTTTGCTCGGTAAGCTTGTCTGAATGTAAAACATATCGATTTGGAATTACTTACAGGTGCCGGCCTGCAACATTATTGATTGTGGGTAGGCATGTTGACCAAGTGACCGAAAACATTTAGCATTGATTCAAAGTTTCCTACAGCACCAAAATATGCATTACTGTAGGTTTAATTGCGCAGGTTTTACTCTAAAATAGGCGTAATAGTTTCATCCACATTAAACTGTGAATGTGGGACCACAGCTATTCAACGGAAAGCTTTCAAATTGTATAGCACCCAAAAGAAAGCTGCCTCGCTTGTAGATGGATCTAATTTCTGCATTGGTTTTCTCCCTACAAAGCACATCTCTCAAGTATGTGAGTCTCATAAGGAAAGACATCAACCACATCTCCCGTTATTGACCCATCCTTCCATATTTGATTGAGGCTCATGACAAGATGTGGGCAGAATGACAAACAAAAAGGCAGAAGGTTAAAAAATGGAAACCAAATCAATACTGATGATTGAAAAGATGAAGTGTGGAAGGTCATGATTCTCAGTCCCTCCGACTAGATAATCGAGAATAGAATAAATCTACTTCACTCTCTTTCATCCAGGGGAATAATCTCCTTATCCTCTCTTCACAAACAGTCCTTTTCTAACATCAGTATCTCTTGTCAAGAACGGAGTTGTGGAAGCGAGCCAACAAGGGCTAAGAAAATAAATATATAGGACTTGTATAAACATGTTTTCTCTTTGCCCTTTATTTCTATTTCAGCTGTAACTTTTAGAAATATTGGATAAAGGTTAATTACTGTAAATCTGCACTGTGTGATCACAGTTGTTTCTATAATTAGAGAGAGTCTAGTTACTTTGAACAATTTACAAGAGTCCCTGATCTTGTTATTGTTACAGTTACACAACACAACACAACACAACACAACACAACACAACACAACACAACACAACACAACACACAGTGGTGTAAAGTAACTAAGTACATTTACTCAAGTACTGTACTTCAGTACAATTTTGAGGTACTTTTACTTTACTGGAGTATTTCCAATTGTCTATACTTTTACTTCTACTCCACTACATCTCAGAGGCAAATATTGTACTTTTACTCCACTACAATTATTTGAAAACCTTAGTCACTAGTTACTTTGCAGATATACATTTTTATATTATAAAACATACATTAACCACTTTAGCCCTATTTTATACCGAGGCTATTTGAAAATAGCCGATCTACAAGCTCACAACGCGTCGCGAGCTTCTAGATCGGTGATTTTCAAACATTTTAGTACTTTTACTTTTGGTACTTTAAGTACATTTGGATACCAATACTGACATAACATAAGACCATAGTGGCCGCCATCATGTGAATTTATTCAATTTGTAGTATTAATAATGAAAGTATGTGTCAGTAAGAGTTTCATTACATGTACATCAATAAGTACTATATAAGTATCTTCTAAGTATCTGCTGTTTCTTTTTAATAACAAATTATAATAACCGTATTGTGGCGGTTGGCACATCTAGGTGAGGGGCCCAGTTTTATCTGTTGCTGCTGTTTTATTTTTTTATTTTGACATGCTCCTGGGAGTATACTGTAGTGTACCCGTAGCAGTATGTAGTAGTATTGTATTGTATTGTATTGTATACAACAGAACAAATATCCGCTCCTGTGGATCAGCTCTATAGCTAGCCCTTAGGCCTGGGATCTTGGCAATGCTTATTTAGATGGATGAATTATTAATGGCTCACTGATTCTCCTCGAGTTCTAGCAGGCTTATTGTACAGTGAGCATTTTCACGTTTTTGCTCATCTATGCCTTCTCTTTCTTCCACAGCCAAAGAAGAACTACACACTCTTTGGCAACTGGATGGGAAGAAACGGAATCTTTGACCTTGGAAAATGAAGACGTTGTTACCATGGGAACTGCTAATCCTTCTGTCACTCAGCGGATGCCTGGCTGGTAAGACGTCCCCCAAGTGGCCTTTGATGACACACCTGATCTGCATACGTATATCTCTCACAGGGAGAGTTTGACACCTTCCTCTGCATGTCTGAGTTATCATTTCATTATCTCCCTCAAGAAGGGGATCATGTCGGTATCTCTTTTTTTTTTTTTGCGGTATATGAGTCATACAATTATACAGTCATACAGGAGATCATAAGAAAAACATTCCCCCCAACTTCTGTAGGCAAAGTTATTTTAACAGTAGACGCCTGTCACAAAAATGCTATGCAGCTTTACACATTCCCTTTAAAGACTTTGCTCAGTATCTACAGTATGTCATCGCAATGCCACATTTGGGAACCATCCATTTTGAAGTGTTACCTCCCTTTTATTTTAATTATAGAAAATAAACCTAGAAACAAGTATTAAATTCCATACTTGTAAAAATGTAAAGCAACACTTCCATTTGTTATTTAATAAAGAGATCACCACTTTGAACAATACCCATCATCTTCACCTAGCCACCCACACTTGCTCCAAATGATCAAATATGTGACTGCTACTGGTCAAACCTGCCGCATGTCGCCAGCTGACAATCAGTAGATAATGGAACATTTCCGCGCTACGAGCTTGTAGATCTGCTATTTTTGAAAAATCTTGAAAATATATGCAAATCTTTGATTATATATTGTTTTAAAGCGATTTTTTTAAACTCAAATATTTGCTTCTGGGGGTCCCTGGAACAAAATGTTTTGAGATGGGGGTCCGCAGCCAAATTCATATCGTTTTGGGGGTCCTTGACATGAAAAGGTTTGAGCACCACTGACATAGAATGAAACATATGTTTTTCAGAATACTGTTAGGATTTAGAAGACATTTTGTAGAATCGGCTTCAGGTCTTTATGGGTTAAAGTGGACCTGTAATAGGAAATGATTTCCTTTTATTTCACATGTGATATCAGTGCGAGGATTTCAGGTTTCAGTGGGAGTTTTTTGATAGTGCTCAGGATATGGAGAGAGAATTTGACATGGTAGTACTGCCCCAATACAGATTAGATCTGGAGTGGCTCTTGTGTCCAAGCAGATACTAAAAATAAGGATCTGCTTGGGCTTTTTAATATTTTAACACCAGCAGAAAATATACTCTCTCATCATTGCTAACCTTGTCACAGTAATACTGTATCAAGCTGCCCCCTCTCAGTGCTGTCTAACCAGAAAAACACACAGTGCAAAGTTGCAATTGAGTAATATTTTTCGGTGTCAACAAGGCTGAAAATAATACTGATTAAAGATTCAAGACAAGAGGTTTTATTCATTACATGCTCATTCAAGTACCGTATGTGTAGTGAAATAGTGTGGCATACTCTGCCAGACTGCTAACAAAATGTCCAACATAATAAAAACAACATAATACAAGGGTACTAAATATAACAAGTAATACAATGTAAATGTGTTAAATGTGTAAAGTGTATAACGTGTAAATGAACGTATACTGTAGGTGTGCAACAAACGGCATCAAAATACACCGGAATTGATGTAGAGACTGACCATACTGTGAAGTAGGCTAGCATATTATACAGTACATACAATCTTCCCTGGGTTACCAAGGTAGGATACAGTATATATTCTGTAGCTACATAAATTATTTTGCAGCCAAATACAAAAACACAGAATATAGAATAGGCATATACAGAATATAAATGGGTGAATAAGTTAGCAACCAGTATAGAACATGGGGCAACCAAGAGGTTAGAGTGTACAGTACCACATGGGTGCAAAATGGCCGAGTACCGAGTCCCGGTTTGATTTTCCGGCTGGCCGGACCATTTGCGGTGTGTTATTCCCTTACTCTCTACACATTCCCTCCAATATCACTGTCAAACAAAGGCTTAACCCATTAAGACCTGAAGCCGATTCTACAAATGTCTTCTAAATCCCAACAGTATTCTGAAAAAAATATATGTTTCTATATCAGTGGTGCTCAATCTTTTTCATGTCAAGGACCCCCAAAATGATATATATTTGTAGCCTGGCTCCACCCCCTGAATCGCTAGCCTCGCATTGAGGGTCTGGTGACGCTGTCGAAGGCGGGGTTTTCTCGGTTGAAAATCTGTACGACGAATCGGGATCGGGATAATCCAGTATGAACCAATCGTCAAAGAGTCCAACTTTGAAAACGGCTGCCCTGAGAGAGGGCTTTCAGACTGAATAATGGAGTGAACGAAATGAAAATTCAGGCTGAGTGTCAGGTTAAAATATTTGGCTGCCGACCCCCATCTCAAAATATGTTGTTCCAGGGACCCACAGAAGCAAAGATTTAATTTAAAAATGTTCGCTTTAAAAATATATATATTCAAAGATTTTCACGCATTTTCACGATTTTTCTAAAATAGCAGATCTACAAGCTCATAGCGCGGCACTATGAGCTTGTATATCTGCTATTTTTGAATAGCCAAATTGTAAAATAATGCTTTTTTCAGCTCAAATAAAAAAATGACATGGATGCGTTCCAGGTCTCAATGGGTTAAAAAAAAAGAAAATTTAAAATGTATATACATTCATCATGCAGCAGAAGGATGACCACACTGTAGTATAGTGCAAAATAGCAATATTATGTGGTGAACTATAGAAACACTTGAGCTAGATACAATCCAACACAAATGTACCATTTGTGCAAGAGATGTGCAAGAAGATTTGTCACAAAAGATAAAAGTACGACAGTGTCTGCTTTGTTGGTGAAAGAGTATTTATAGGTTAAAGACAGTTGACCTGACGGTTGGGTCATTGTTCAGGGCTCGGACAGCCTGAGGCAAAAAAAAGCTCTTCTTTCTGTGTCTCTCTCTGTAGTGGCTTTGTGTCAGCGCAGGGTAAAGGCATTTGAAGGGTTCATCCAGACAGAATACCGCCGCCCCCAAAATGTGCGTTTGCTGGCTGTTCCATGATGTTGTTTTTACCCTTCCTCACGTTGTCCAGTGGATCTCAAACTTTTCAGGCCCCCCCCAAGATAATGGCATTTGAACTGTGTGGACCCCGCCACTCTGACAAGCACTTGGAATTATAGGAGTTGAGGCATTATTACATGTTTGATTCGATTCCACAGATACAAATTGTGAAAATAACTGACCCACAGTCAGTGGTGGAAAAAGTACTCAAATTCTTTACTTAAGTAAAAGTACCAATACTGCAATATAAAAATACTCTGTTACAAGTAAAAGTCAGAAATTAAAAATTTACTTGAGTAAAAGTACAAAAGTATTGGCATCAAAATGTACTTAAAGTACCAAAAGTAAAAGTACTAAATATTTGAAAATAGCCGATCTACAAGCTCACAACGCGCCGCGATGCGACGCGTTGTGAGCTTGTAGATCTGCTATTTTCAAATAGCCTATGTATAAAATAGGGCTAAAGTGGTTAATGTATGTTTCATTATATCATAGTTTATATCTGAAAAGTAACTAGTAACTAAAGTTTTCAAATAATTGTAGTGGAGTAAAAGTACAATATTTGCCTCTGAGATGTAGTGGAGTAGAAGTAAAAGTATTGGAAATTGGAAATACTCAAGTAAAGTACAAATACCTCAAAATTGTACTTAAGTACAGTACTTAAGTAAATGTACTTAGTTACTTTCCACCACTGCCCACAGTACATGCTCACAACGCCTCTCGTTGCGAGGTGTTATGAGCATGCATGGAGATCAGATATTGTCAAAATGTTTGCCTCTTTCTTAGCTAATATTTGACTATTTGGCCAATATTTGACTCTATATTGTAGATTGTTGCTCGCTTTTGATGCAGTAATGGTATTATTTTCTTATGTTCTTTTTCTTTTTACAGGTATTGAAAAGTCCATAAATTGTCACTTTAGAAATGTGCCGATACCCTGCATACACTTATACTGTATGTTGGTTTGTTTACTGTTGAGTGAGAGTGTGTGTTGCACATTAAGCAAGTAATCTGGGGACCCCCCCAAAATCATCTGGACCCCCCACAAATTATTTGGGGACCCCCCTGGGGGTCCCGACTCAGTTTGCCAACCACTGACTGATGTTGTCAATATCTAGCTTGACTCCACATGTAATTACTAGGTATATTTAAACTACTTACTTCTACCTCCCCATCCTACTTAAGTTGGATGGGGAGGTACTGTATAAGTGCCACCTGCCAGAGAAGGGAGAGAGAGAGTTTTTTTTATTGTATGTTGTTTGTAGATTTCAGGCATAATTCCTGTTGTTCATCGTGATGGCTGTGTATCACACGACACATTGCAGCTTTAAGCTCTGGCTCAGCGTACAGAGCAGTATACTGTGTATTGTAACCTGTGTAGCTTTAAGGGTATGGAGAGAGATTTCAAGTTGACAGCCCCCATTGACAGATATAAATTGAAGTCAAGCCAACTGTTTACAAGTCATCAGACAAATGTATTTAAATTTATACAGTATATGGAGTGTTAGGGGGGGGGCGGGTGGTATTGTATTGTTATTTATGCCTCCATTTCCATTGATTTAGCATTTCATCTTAAGTCAGCAGTTTCACAGAGGTACACACAGCTAAGCAGCCAGTAACAGTAAACACAGTGAGTGGAGTGGCATATCGTAGCTGTAGGGCACAAACCTCTTACTGTATCTCCATATTTTTTTTACTTTTTATGGGTTTTTACATGAATTAATGCCATTCTTTGTGAAGTGTCACACAAAAGTAGCTCAAAAGGCATCGCGACACAACGCGTTTTGAGCTGGTTTGATGTGCTATCTTTGAAATGTAACAGTTTTGGACATACAGGGCCCTATCGTGCATTCCCACGCCATCCCTTGGCAGTTGGCACTATATGCAATATCCGTTAATTATGCGCGTTAATGGCACTGGCCATAAACGATATTGTGCGGCTGCGCTACCGGTTAAACATTATGCCGACTCCCTTATTTGCGCCTGGAGGTGTGTCTGATGGGTGTGTAGTTGCGCTATCCGTGAAATTCATTCCCACTCAAAGGCAATCAAAGGCTAGAGAGCTTATGATCCAAACGTCGGGAGATGTCCGACATTACATAGGCGCCTCAATGCGGCTGCAGAGCTGAACACCGGCTCTTCTGAATTAAGTGATAGCGAATGTGATTGTCTTTACAATTTTATTGTAATCCACATAAGTGTGACTGTTAATTCCTCCTGTATTTTTTATCAGCTGTTGCCAGTTAATCTGATCAAAGAATCTGTGTTTGCTATAACACACCAGACCATTCAGTTTAATTAATCCGGAACACAAGCGATTGCTGTAATTTTAAGTTCTCTATAACCAGCAATGTGTGAGTGATAATACTAGTATCAAATCAAATAGGATTTTATTCCAAGGCAATTGATGTCGTACTGCCTCTTCCATGGGCAGAGAGGGAGTGAGTGTACGATAGCACTAGGGGTATAATGCATTGCGCAGCCTGCTCTTAAAGGCAATGGCACCTGGCACGCTGGTTGGTTTTATTAACGTAACGTCCAAGCCACACCTATGCATAATGTAAGGGGGTAGCGTCGGTGTTTTAGGGACAAGGCTGGAGGTTTCCAACCGAACAAGCAGCAACGTTATGTCAAAGGCTGTGGCGGTGGCTGTGAATATACCTACTGCAGCCATTATTAAACCTCCATTTGCATGCAACTTAATTAAATGTGGTATGTGCACGTTCTAAGTCTAAGTGTATGATTCTGTGCTTGTGTGTGGCACGTGTTTGTATGCAATGCATGCGTCATAGCGTTTGCATTCATGCGGCGTTCTTTTCACGGACTCTTACAATTGGTATGCCTACGTTTACAGTGCAAGCCGCGCGCACACACACACGCACGCACGCACGCGCGCGCGCGCGCGCAGACGCACATGCGCGCGCGCACACTCACATGCATGCACACTCACAAACTATCCAGGCATCTCCCAAGTGAAATAGCCCAGCTATAAAAGGTTCATTAATTTGTTTAACCCATTAAGACCGGGAACGCATGCATCTGTGTGTCATTTTTGCATTTCTTTGGTCTATTCAAAAATAGCAGATCTACAAGCTCATAGCGCGGCACTCGGAGCTTGTAGATCTGCTGTTTTTGAAAAATCATGAAAATTCGTGGCAAAATCTTGGATTATATATTTTTTAAAGCAAACATTTGTAAAATATTTAGTTCCAGGAACCCCCAGAAGCAAAGATTTGAGTTACAAATGCTCATAGCGCGGCACTCGGTGCCGCGCTATGAGCATTTGCTTGTAGATCTGCTATTTTTTGAATAGCCCAACGGAATCTAAAAATGACACACGGATGCGTTCCCGGTCTTAGAGAGTTAATTTAAAGGACATAGCGAGCAGGGTAAAAATGAAGCACCTCCCTTGGAGGCTGTGGGGAGAGAAGGCTCTCACCTGAGGCAAAGATCTCTCCCACTCTCATTAGGATGATGATGATGATGATGGTGGTGCGGGAGGGAACACTTCTCTTTGTCCCCCGTCAAGGTTAGAGACTTGTAAAAAAAACATCTCATCCACAAAATGTGGGGGGAAAAAAGATTACACTCAATTTTCATAGGGCATGAGACTGACTAGCTGTAAGAGAGATACTAGTGTGTAGTCCAGTGGTGGAAAAAGTACTCAAATTCTGTACTTAAGTAAAAGTACCAATACTGCAATATAAAAATACTCTGTTACAAGTAAAAATCCAAAATTAAAGATTTACTTGAGTAAAAAAAACTTTTGTAAAAGTACAAAAGTATTGGCATCAAAATGTACTTAAAGTACTAAAAGTAATAAATATTTGAAAATAGCCGATCTACAAGCTCACAACGCGTCACAACGCGTCGCATCGCGACGCGTTGTGAGCTTGTAGATCTGCTATTTTCAAATAGCCTGGGTATAAAATAGGGCTGAAGTGGTTAATGTATGTTTCATTATATCATACTTTATATCTGAAAAGTAACTAGTAACTAAAGTTTTCAAATAATTGTAGTGGAGTAAAAGTACAATATTTGCCTCTGAGATGTAGTGGAGTAGAAGTATTGGAAATTGGAAATACTCAAGTGAAGTACAAATACCTCAAAATTGTACTTAAGTACAGTATTTAAGTAAATGTACTTAGTTACTTTCCACCACTGTGTAGTACACTATAAAATCCTGAGTGTCAACTCTCAGTGCTAAAATAACACTCAGGATTGTGTGTGTGTATGTGTGCGAGCGTGCGAGCGTGTGCAAGTGAGTGTATGCATGCATGTGTGTGCGTGAGCGAGTTTGCTTGGCATGTATTGAAAAAAAAAAAATGTTCACAGGAGTAATTAGTGCAACATCATTTAATTACTCTAGCGTATTGATATTTTGGCTGGAGCTAACCAAAACAATGGGCTTGACTGAGCAGCCATGCGTTCCAAAACAACCTGGAACGTTTGGGTGGGAGTGTAAATGAGCAGAGGGGAAATAAAAGGCACGCTTATGACTACTACTGAGTTTATTGTAAATAGCCTATGGCTCAGAAATGTGTGGAAAAAAAGCACGGGGGTCGTGATCAGTTAATTGCTCTCTCATGTAAGTATATTATCTGATTCACTGAAAAGGTTCACGAATTGCAGGCTGCCTTCTAAGAGCCATGTTGGCGGATAATTGCATGGGAAACGTACGGCGCTCGCCGCATAATACCGTAACCTTTTGAGCAACTTACGAATAGACAGCCATTTGTTCACGTGTTGATTTGTTTTGTCTTAGCTTGGCTTGTCCCGACGCTACGGTGCATTAACCCATTGATACCTGGAACGCTTCTGTGTCACTTTAGATGCCTTTGGCTATTCAAAAATAGCAGATATACAAGCTCATAGCGCGGCACCGAGTGCCGCGCTACGAGCTTGTAGATCTGCTATTTTTGAAAAAATCGTGAAAAAATATTTTTTATATTTTCTTCAAAAAACTGTTAGGATTTAGATTTTTTTAAAGAATCGCCTCAGGTCTTAAAGGGTTAAACGTGGTCTTTATTCACACAGACAGGAAGACGCGACACGGCCCCGTCTTCACCCAAGAGCCCAGCGACAGCATATTTCCATTCTCTTCCGACGATAACCACGTGTTCATCAATTGCAAGGCAAAGGGAAACCCACCGCCACGTTATACGTAAGTTTGCCCTCATGGTCGACGCGGCAAAATAAATAGTTGACAGTGTTTTCGTTTGTGCATTACAACATTTGGATCTACAGTACATGATGATTTATGTAGAAATAGAGACTAGGGCCCTATCTTGGGCCCGCCTTATCCCTAAACTTCTTTGCTATTTTTTGGGCGGTGAAACCGCCCCTATAAGTGAGATTTGGAAAAATGTACATTTTCCTGCGCTGTGATCTGGGCCCAGGAAATTAGTAGAATTATCCTGCGCTGTGATTGGCCAATCACAGCCTATTCAGGACTGTGATTGGCCAGTGTCACATGACACATGTGCATAGCCCTATATAATAAACCATAACTTGAAAAAAACAAAAAAAATGTTTTTTTCAAGTTATGGTTTCGTCCATCATAAAGAGTGTTTCAATAAATGTATTTATCTTTTGTACATGATTGGTTGACTCCATTCAGTATTGTGATTAGCTAGCAAGACACCGCCCACTTCACACAGGGTGTGATTTTTTACTATTTTGAAAGACATTTTCAAATAGTTCAAATAGCCAATCTACAAGCTCACAACGTGTCGATGTAGATCGGCTAGTTGAACTATTTAAAAAAATTAATAAAAATAGTAAAAAAAAATGGCTAATAAGTGGCGCCCAAGATAGGGCCCTCATTTTATGTCCTGTAAGGCGTTATTACTGTGACAGTATGCCATTAAGTGATGTTTTCTTTGTGAAGTCATTTGTGAGAAATAAAAGTGCATTTCCCATTCTTCAACCGTTCCCGTTCTATATGTGGAGGGAGGTGAAATGGAAGTAATAATGGGTATGTCTCTGTCAATCTCAAATCTTTATAGTCACAGGAAATAATTGGCATAAATCAAGGATGATATTTCCAATATGACAGCTGAATAGACACAGACGGCCTTAAGTAGGGCTAGATGTGAATGCTATGTGGAAAGTGGCTAGTCGTCATTAACAGTGGCTGCTGTGTTCTTATGAAGAAGGCTAACGACGTATCAAACAAATAAAGATATGTACTTAAAGTGGTCTGAAAAGAAGTGTTCTTCCATCAGACGAACCTCTACAGAAACTTCAATGTCCCAAAACCCCTGAGTTTGCATTAACAACGTTATTCCCTCCAAACCCCTCCAGAAATGCAGAAAGTGCTCCCTGTAAGTAACTTTCTCTATCCTGTGTGCAGGTGGAAAATGAATGGAAGAGACATTAACCTAGAGTTGGGTCCTAACTACAGCCTCGTAGAGGGAAACCTGTTGATCAATAACCCTCATGCTATCAACCATGGAGGAGTGTATCAGTGCATATCCACTAACGCATTTGGGACCATCGTCAGCAGGGAGGCTAAGGTCCAGTTTGCATGTGAGTAGATTCTTACCTTTATTTTGAAATGCATCTTTTCCACAGCTATTTGACGCATAAATCTGTCATTCTGAAACTAAAACATTCAGGTCGTACACAGCTTTTAAGGCCATCATTACAAAAGAGATGTTTGTTGTTCTGATGTGAATTAAGCAGCTTGCATTTTATAAATCTGAATCTGATCCACTTTTTTTTTTTAACATTTAGAAAATGTGGTCTGGAATTCCCATGAACATGTGTGTTATGAAGCTATATTTCAAATAATATCTGGTCTTTGTTGCATCATGCCATTTACTACAACCTAGAACAATAATATATGGTCTTTGTTGCATGCATCATCCCATTTACTACAACCTAGAACAATAATATATGGTCTTTGTTGCATGCATCATCCCATTTACTACAACCTAGAACAATAATATATGGTCTTTGTTGCATGCATCATCCCAGTTACTACAACCTCTGTATACAACCATTGTATACAGCCTAAAATAATAATACATACATTTTGGGCGGCCATAGCTGACTGGGAAGAGAGCACGTCTGGGAAGCAGAAGGTCCTGGGTTTCCTTAATGTGTCGAGGTGTCCATAAGCAAGACACTTCACCCCTAACCCCTACCTGTGCTCCCTCCCCCCGTGCTCAAAAACAGCTGAAAACAGAATTTCCCTGGTGGGATGAAATAGGTCTAATTATTGTGATGAATAATATGTATATATGTATGTAATATGTATGTACAGTATGTATGTAATATGTATATGTGTATGCGTAATTATATGTATATATGTATATATAATATACATAATATATGTATATATAACATATTCATAGCACAATTATAATTCACCAACTGATGAATGATTTATCTCTGTCTTCATTTTGAGAGGGCTTTTAATCATGTTGTGATTTTATCACCTCTGATATTTATCCTTACTTCTCTTGGGATTTGGCTGGTATTTCCAAGTATTCCGGGTTGTATCCCTCACTGTTTATTTTCCCTGACAATAAACAGCGGCTTAGCGTCTAATGAAAAATGAAGGTAATCTCTCCGAGAGGGTCATTTCTTGGTCACCACGGTCCCAGATCTCTCATTTACTTTGTGATATTAATAAGGGACTCAAGGGCTTGACTTCCCCTTAATGTGAACAAATGGGCGGAAAGTTTCCGCAGAAACCAATGCCCTCACCTGGAGTATTATCTTCCAAGTAAAAGTGGGTTAGCTTGAAAGTTAACAGAAAGCCCTGCTTGTCCTTTCATATCCGCACATACAGTTCTGCAGAACTTCAGCAGGAAGCCACGGAACACGGTGTCAGTGAGAGAAGGTCAAGCCGTGGTTTTGCTGTGTGGACCTCCACCACATAATGGAGGTACAGTATGCCACTTTGTCCCGCAACTCTCAACACTTACTGTCCTCCGCTGATCCAGATTCCTTCTCGCCTGAGTAAACTTTATTGTGCCTCGCCGTGCCACGTTCAATTCTATCTCCCTAAAGCACTTGTGTGTACCCTCATTTTGTTTTTATTTACCTCACAGCCACCCTTTCCCAGACTCCTAACAATGTCTTCCATTTTTTCTTTCCCCTTATCTGTGAGACAAAGAACTTTTATGATTGTTTCTGTCAGATCGGCCACTGTTCGCGCACCTGAAACCTATCCAAAACCCAGATCGTACTTTTCCTAGCTATAGTTTGTTGCTTCACACTCCTTAACCCATTAAGACCGGGAACGCGTCTGTGTGTAATTTGTAGATTTATTTGGCTATTCAAAAATAGCCGATCTACAAGCTCGTAGCGCGGCACCGAGTGCCGCGCTACGAGCTTGTAGATCTGCTATTTTTGAAAATGTGTGCAAATCTTTGAATATGTATTGTTTTTAAAGCAAACATTTTTTACTCTGTTACAACTTTTGGGGGGTCCCTGGCAGAGGCGTCGCTAGGTCTCTACTAGGTTGGGGGCTTAGCCCACCAGGCAACGGACACATGCACGCGCGCGTTACATTTTTTTTATTGGTGGCTTTGGATAAAACATTGGTGGCTATAGCCACCGAAGCCCCCGCGTAACGACGCCACTGGTCCCTGGAACAACATATTTTGAGATGGGGGTCCGCGGCCGAATACATATCATTGTGGGTGGTCCTAGACATGAAAAAGTTTGGAACCACTGATATTATAGCAACGTACGTTTTTTTTCAACGTTTAGAAGACATTTGTTGAATCCCCCAGAAGCAAAGATTTGAGTAAAAAATGTTCGCATCAAAAAATATATATATTCAAAGATTTTCACACATTTTCACGATTTTTCTAAAATAGCAGATCTACAAGCTCATATATCTGCTATTTATGAATAGCCTAAAGAAATCAAAAAAATGACACACAGATGCACGTTCCCAGGTCTCAATGGGTTAACCTTGAGCCCACTTTTTTTTCTCCCTCCAATCCACATGATCTGTGACCACGCTGTCATCCATAAAGCCTTGAGTGCTCTACTACCCAACTGTCATTCCTCTCAGTGTTGGGCAGGTTATCAGTGGGTAATAAAGGCTGCTGGTGGCCGAGACAGCATTTATCCCTCGGCGCAGCTGTGAGTCGGCTGTGGTGTGTCTGTATGCCGCTGATTAGCAGACTCTCAAAGTGGCCCTGCACACTCCTCTAGACGTAGCTGTGTGGCCACCGGCACAATTTCACGCCGGCATACCAAGCCTTTCTCGGCTTCTCTGTTACTTTCGAACGAATCGTATATGGCCACGAGGGATTTCTGATGGCACACTTTGCAGTTTGCCCCTCCGATGCACCCCAGAAAAAGCCTCCGTCTATTTATTTTTTACAATCCAAATGTTTTTTTTTTGTACTGGGTGTTGCCCCGAAGATGCAAGCTGTTAATTTTGCCCAAATGGAGTTCCACACGGTTTCAGACTGGCCTCCAAGCACTGACGTTGCACTGAAAGCCATGCCATTATGAGAATGTCTTGTATTATTCTTAAATTGACATTTGTTGACAGTTCTCACGTATTTCATGTGATTTTCACGGGGTGGAACATTTTATATTTAATAAGAGCAGTTTAATGTTTGTTGCCATGAGGTTTAAACCATGTCAGATATCTTTGATGTTACATGTCGCAATACCGTGCATCAAAAAGGGGATTCATATGAATCTTCTGTGAGCGATCAATACGTATAAGTGGTCCAAAAATGAGCCACATATAGAGTTAAACTCTGTCAGAGGATGTACGATTATGTGCCTGCAAGTCCTCTGCTGCTTTGAGACTGCAGCTTTTAAGCAGAACCAGCCTGTGATACTCCCTAATCATGAAAGGTCTGTCATTTTCTGCCCCTGACTTGCTCTGTAACGATTTTAATTCCCTGTTTTCCCTCAAGGAAGCAAGTAGGATTGTTAAGTATCTGTCTGCCCAGTCAAAAGGGCTGACTGCAGTATGTCATCTGCTCATCTGCTCCTTAAGTGTGTGTGTGTGTGTGTGTGTGTGTGTGTGTGTGTGTGTGTGTGTGTGTGTGTGTGTGTGTGTGTGTGTGTGTCATCTGGTTGTCAGGCTGTCGTCAAAATAGAATACAACTATAAAAGTGTGCTCCGAGGAGCACAGGTCTCCGCCAGGCCGGGTCGTAGCTACTTGGAATGGGATCTAAAAAAATCTAACTCATACATCTTGATCACATGACCCCAGAGATAATGTTCACCGATTTATGTGTGTTTTGGACAAAATCTGGAGTAGTAGCAAGAAGTGGGTTTCGAAGAAAACGCAAAAAGGCGGAAAATGTAATCTGGCCGGGGCCTACAGTATATGGAGAGGGAGGAAAATATTTTGATTGTACCAGCTATTGTTTCAAGGGTTATTGTCCAACACTGGGAGTGGGCTGTTGTAGCGCCACCATGAGGGGTGGAGGTTCTTCCTTGGCCTACTGTGCGTGTGCGTGCAAAGTTGCACAGCAATCGGGAGCTGCGTTCATGATTTGTGGCATTTTGTGCAAAACTAGCCACTCCTGCAAAGTTTGGAAGGCAATTATAGCCAATTGGAAAGGAATATGAGAAATCTGACAGATGCATCTTGATCACATGACCACAGAGATATGGTGTACCAATTTCAGTGATATTTGGACAAAATCTGTAGGGGTAATGTAGATAAAAAAAATTTGAAAAAATTGGACTCCTGGTGGCGCTATAACAGGCGGATGTGAAAAATTTGGGGCAATGTTTTTGCTCTGGCCTCCCGGGGGTGTGCGTGCAAAGTTTTATGCCTGATCTAGATAGATGGATAGATAGATAGATAGATAGATAGATAGATAGATAGATAGATAGATAGATAGATTTTAATATCTAGTCCTCGTCTCCACATGCAGGCATATTTGGGAACGTCACTGGAGAGAGTATGATTTTTACTCATAATTCTTTGTGGTCAGTCTCTGCTCTTCTGTTGTTTTGTTTTTTTCAAATAGAGATCAAATATTCATGGATTTTCAATGGACAACGCAGTTTCCTGCTACAGGACACCCGGCGCTTTGTGTCCCAGAGGACGGGCAACTTGTATATTGCTAAAGTGGAGGCTTCAGATGTGGGGAACTACACATGTGTGGTGAGAAACATGATGACCAATGCCAGCGTGTTCAGCTCTCCAACCCCTGTGGTCCTACGGAGAGACGGTGAGCATTCTCCTTCGCAGTGGCGGACAAAAATACACAACAATTCAAAAGTACAAATTATCAAGTGAATGTTATCTTAAATATCATGTATTGCTGTATTGAAATTTAGAACATTTCACCCAAAATATAATAAGAAGAAGAAAACCTAACATTTTTAAAAAATAGTGAAAATAGCACATTTACTACAGTAGCTTGCAACGTATTGGCTTGTTAATCGGCTATTTTCACTATATTTGAAATAGGGCTTAGGTGGTTAATTCATAATATATTTTTCTAAGTTTGGGTCCCAAGAGTCCCTTCGAATTCCTAGAAATGTTGTGGCGTTATAAGTACAATATTTGTATTTAAATTGTAGCGGACTAAGCGGAGTGGAAGTCATGAGCTTGCAAATTATTATTATTATTATTATTTTAAGCCCCAAAATGTACTTAAGTATGTATAGTACTCAAGTAAATGTAGTTGTTACTGTCCACCACTGCTGCTTTTGGCCCCCTGCCGGGGCCTGTCTAGCCTGCCACCTCCTGCTTATCTTGTCTTGTGCACTGAACTGACTTGTACGGCAGCAAAGAGGGCAAGTTAAAGAGATAAAGTCTTGAGCGTAACACTGTTTGTTTTTGCCTCTGCTCTCACAATGATGACTTTTTCAGTGTTAACAATCTCTGCACTATACAGAGTTATTTGTGCATGAACGGAAAAAAAAACACTGTCTGCGTGAAAGCACACATACATATAGACAGAATTGCAATTCTTTCGACAAACACTGATGCACGAAACGCACCCTCTATCGCACAAACAAACAGCACTAGGCTTGCCTCACATACTAAACCCCATCAGGACTAGTTACAGTACATGTACCACTTAAGACTTGAGCCAAGGCACATGTGTAATCCAAACCCATCCACGCACTATAAGCCAAATGCTGTTGTAAACGGCATCGAGATACAGTGTTCAGGCTCTGTACAGCTCTATGTCGCACCACAGCGTTTAACCCACTAAGACCGGGAACGCATCTGTGTCATTTTTAGATTTATTTGGGCTATTCAAAAATAGCAGATATACAAGCTCATAGCGTGGCACCGAGTGCCGCGCTATGAGCTTGTAGATCTGCTATTTTTTTAAAGAAATCGTGAAAATGTGTGCAAATCTTTGAATATATATACTTCTTTTTTTTTTTTTTTATGCGAACATTTTTAACTCAAATCTTTGCTTCTGGAGGGGTCCCTGGAACAACATATTTTGAGATGGGGGTCCGCGGCCAGTGGGTGGTCCTTGACAAAATAACTGTTAGGATTTAGAAGACATTTGTAGAATCCCCCAGAAGCAAAGATTTGAGTTAAAAATGTTTAAAAAATAAATACCGTAATTTTCGCACTATAAGCCGCACCTGACTATAAGCCGCAGCAGCTAAATTGAATGTTTGGAACATATATAAGCCGCACTGGACTATAAGCCGCGGGTGTAAAATCCATAGATTTAGAAGGTCCCCTAGTGGTCGTTAGCTGTAAAAATCCATAGATAAGCCGCGCCGTTATATAAGCCGCAGGGTCGAAAAATTGGAAAAAAGTCGCGGCTTATAGTCCGAAATTTACGGTATATATATTCAAAAGATTTGCAAAAAATGACACGATTTTTCAAAAATAGCAGATCTACAAGCTCGTAGTGCGGCACTCGTACGAGCTTGTATGTCTGCTATTTTTGAAAAGCCCAAAGAAATCTGAAAATGACACGGACGCGTTCCCGGTCTTAATGGGTTAACTTCTAATATGAAATGTACAGGAAATGTAATGTACGTGTGTCGTGCTGTGAGTGATGTGGTTTTCATCTATTCCTCATGTAGCGGTGATGGGCGAATATGAGCCAAAGATTGAAGTGCAGTTTCCTGAAACCCTTAATGTCTCTAAAGGATCGTCGGTGAGACTGGAGTGCTTTGCCTTAGGAAAGTAAGTGTCACAATCAGCGCGGATAAGCTGTTCAGCCCCTCTCACGTTGAAGTGTCAAATTAGTAAACTGACCAGACATCTTCTCTTACACCATACATCAGTGGTGATGCAACTTTGATGATGGAGAGGGCCACTATATTTCCACACTCACTCCAGAGGGCCACATTACATACAAAAACATTCTTGTGATTTAAATCCTATATTATACAAGTGTAGAATTGAAGAAACTTTGATAATTAATTATTTTTGCACAAACATGTCACACTTAAGAACTCAAAGGCCACCCTAAGAGTCCTCTTCAGTGTGTGTAGATTCTGTTCTTACCTGAGAACTGATCACAGCCAAGAAAACATTGGAGTATACCAAAATCTTCTTAAAAACTTCTTAAGTGGGTCTAAGAAAAAATGTCCTCTTAAGAAAGTGTGCGTAGATTCTGTTCTTACCTAAGAACAGATCACAGCTAAGAAAACATTGGAGTATACTAAAATCTTCTTAAAAA
This sequence comes from Gymnoscopelus braueri, assembly GCF_963280865.1. Lineage (NCBI taxonomy): Eukaryota > Metazoa > Chordata > Actinopteri > Myctophiformes > Myctophidae > Gymnoscopelus > Gymnoscopelus braueri. The sequence continues at coordinate 19,561,779 of NC_137612.1, forward strand.
CTTCTTAAGTGGGTTTAAGAAGAAATTTCCTCTTAAGAACGGTTTCTGCATGAGGCCCAATGTTCTGTTGCTGTTGGTAGTCATGGCTGCCAGTTCCCACCTGACGTTGTGTGGGAGTTCAGACTGCTCCAAACCGTACTGAATAACTGCTACCTTGCATAATGTCTTCAGACTAGGACTTAAGTCGAGGATGCACAGGTTGTCTTTTCCATAGAAGATGATACGATCTCCCACCATGCAACTGCGCATATACCTTGGTCCTTTCCCCTTGGTCTCAACCTTCTTCAGGGAGAAGGTCTCTGGATTGATTTTCCACAGATCATTGAAGTTGTAGATGGAGTTTGAGCCACCAAATATGTACGGCTCTCCATTGTAGACAAAGGCTGAATGACCCAAGCGTCTTTCTGGAAGAAGCTGTTCAGAAGATGTGTTCAGCCAGCAGTTGGTCTCTGTGTCAAACACTCCGATGTTGATGTTGTAGGCCCCAAATACAAGCATCTTTGTCCCGATGATGGTGGCAGAGTGACTGCATGTAACAGGTGGTGGTGTCCCTCTGGTGTTAATTAAAGACCAGACCATTGTGGTGGTGTCCAACTTGTAGACGTCACTTGTAGACGTGTATCCAGTGTATCCAGTCAGACAGTGGTATCCTCCATAAATATACATGATCTTCCCTAAGACACAGGCTGAGTGGTTATCCCTCCCCACTGGAACAGTCCCAGAAACCCTGGGTTTGAGCCACCTGCGGGTGTCGACATCAAATGCATAAAGCACGTTGTAGCGCTTACGGTAGTTATAACCTCTACCCCTCATGGTGGCGCTGGGTTTGAGCCACCTGCGGGTGTCGACATCAAATGCATAAAGCACGTTGTTGCGCTGACGGTAGTTATACCCTCCCCAGATGTAGATGATATCTTCTATCAGCACAGCGCTGTGGCCCTCACGCCTGGAGGGACCCGCAATGTGGAATTTTCTTCCCGTTGTCACCGGGGTCAACTTCCTCCAGCATAAAGACACTGTGTTGAATACGTGGACATCAATCTGAGCTCCTCCATCTTTGAGCCCTCCACCTAAGGCGTACACCATGTGCTCCACTGCAACAGCAGCATAACCATGTATTTTTGATTCTCCAATCAGATGTACCGTCCAGGAGAACATCTCTCACACTGTAAATCACGTTGAACTTGTCAAACCCTTCTCTGAGACACAATAGAGTCCTAACTGTTATCTCCACACGGCAGCAGCTAACCTCTCAATGTTGGAGTCCTAATGTGCGCGTTATCGCTTATATTGGTTCAGTGGCACAAATGTCACGCAGAGTTTGGCCAATCCACTAAGTTCGGTTTGCCAATTAAGGAAGCCAATGACTGTTGATCTCCTACTATGGCAAATCTAATCCCCCGCGCTACACAGCAGTGTGACCAATCATTACTAATGCTTCAGGCAGCTAGATTTGTTGGTATAAAAGTTGTGTATTTGAATGGACCGGGTGACGACATTATGTGATGATGTCACATAAGCGAATTTTGATTTAGTTTTAGTCATAGCAATGGCCAAAACGCAAAACCTCCTATGTGCAAATGTCATGATTTTTGGATTTCACTGACGATGAGGACTATAGGCTATGCTGCACATGCTCAGTCTGTCTGCAAGATAGTCCCGCCCCTCATTTTGTCAGAAAAGTAATTTGACTAGTGCTAAAATGTTGAAGCGCAAAACCGCTTATCTGCACAAGAACTAGTTGAGCAGCAGACAGAGCTGAAACTTGGGAATTCTATGTTATGTAGACCGTCTAAATGTCTTTCAGTTTGTAGTAATCAATTATTTTCAGAATAAAAAAGTGTCTTCCACCCTTACTATTTAAGTATTTGTTAGTAACTGTCAAGTTAATTGCATTGCCTTGTTGATTGCTAATGATTAGTGTCAGGTGGTGAAACTTTTATCACACCAAGAGTGTGAGTTGATCAAAAATATGAATGGTAATACTGTATACTGTCGGGCCATTCTATGTCACACAAAAATAGCAGATCTACAAGCTCAAAACGCGTCGTCCTCCGACACGTTGATTGATTTATTTTTTGCAATTTTGTAATTGGAATCCTGAAAAGTAAAATTTTTATTTAATTTCAAATGCATTCAGTTATACTTATGTTAACTTTATGAACTTAAATACAAATACATTGGACATAAAAAAGACAATAGAATTTAATACTATCATTAAGCTACTACAATATACTGTAGTAGTAGTAATTAAAGCGGGTCGTGTTTGCAATTGTAACAGCTGAAATCAATAATATATCAGTATTCCGATATTAACCTGCGGGCCGCATTAAGTGAATGGGGGGCCGCATGTGGCCCCTGGGCTACCAGTTGCCCATGTATGCTATACATATACTGGATCAAATATCGTTGTCCAACCATTTAAAACAACTTTAACTATACTGTCCCTATTCTGGGGGGAATATAATGGGTGCTTGTAGAAAAAATTGATTGATGATGAAAATGATTTGGCATTTGGTGATAATTTCCGATCTGCAAGCTCACAACACAGTGCTGTGAGCTTGTAGATCAGATGTTTTCAGCGAAGATATTAGTGGGCTTAGTAGGGCTGGAAACTTTCTTCAGAAATGATATTCGAATATTGGTCTTAGATTTGGCAGGTATTCGAATATATTCAAATATTATTATTATTATTATGAAAGAATATATTTAAAAAATGTTTTAATGTTTTTTTGACAGGGTCAATACAAAAAACAATGTATCAAGTGCTCGGATCCAATAATACATTGATTTTTGTATTGTCCCTGCCAAATAAACATAAAAAAATTAATTAAAAAAATACATATTCGAATATACATATTTTCCCCATATTCGAGGAATATTCGAAATTCGAATATTAATTTACCAGCCCTAGGGCTTAGAGGGTTTAGGTTTAAGTTGTTAATAAGCATGTGGCTGACATGATGTTTCTTCCCTGACCTCCGCAGCCCGGTGCCTTCCATCTCGTGGAGGAGAGCTGATGGAAATCCACTCCCTGGCAAGATCAAAATCAACCACTCCAACGGAGTTCTGGAAATACCATATTTCCGCCCGGAGGATGCAGGGCTGTATGAATGTGTAGCCGAGAACTCCAGGGGAAAAAATGTTGCCAGAGGACAACTCATGTTCCAGAGTAAGAATCTTTAAGAACCTTTATTTATTTATTTATTTTATTCCATTCCTGAGTTGATGGCTGGTAATCCATTTCATGTGCCTGTGTATAGAATAGAATTCAATGTAATACAATTGAAATAAAAAGTTACTGTAGTAGTAGCATAGTAGTAGTATTTGGTGGACACGCTACATTAAGTACATACATTTATTTTATTGGTATTACAAGCATGAATCAGCAAAACGTATGTACTGGTTAGTTCCATGCTCTATACAATTGACTACATAATCAATTGTTAAAATAATGTTTTGCCTATAGTGTAAATCGGATTAATGATGTTTGATTTCCTGCATCTGATACAGTCGTGTGTAACTTCTGTGAAAGTTAAATGTCTATGTTGGTAAAGTGACTACTACTTCTAAACTCTGGAGAAAAACAAGCAGAAAAGTAATCTATTTTAGAAATTCCACAATCATAAATATTAGAAATGTTTACCAATAACTACTGGACATTAGTCAAGGGAAAGAACTGTGACTGTTTTCGTCATGTTTTTGGCTTAAAGATAGCAGAGTTAAAGTTCAGCAAAACAAATCCGGAACCTTCAATACATTTAGTCTTGGTTCTCCAATAACTTATACAAACCTGTTAGAAATTCATTCATACTTGGACTATGGTAGGCCATTATGGATTCTTACATGTTGTGGTCATCATTTATGAGATCATAATTATCACTCGATCAGAGTGCTTGAAAAATCATCAGGAGTTAAAGTGGAGCCAGCGTATGGAAATGTTACCCCCCCCCCCCCCCCCCCTCCGAATGTCACTTGAGTTTCTACTTTCTTGATCCCATAGCCCGGAGACAAATCGCCGCTTAAAATCACTACCAGTCCAACTACGATATTCACCATTAACGATTAAAGTTAAAAAGAAGCAAGCTAAACGATTGTTTTGGCTGCAATCTTTTTTTTTTTATGTTTATATTTATGTTTATTCAGCTTTCAGCATGTTCACAGATGTTTAAAAAGACAGGTGCCATTAAAAACACTGAATTATTTGTCTGATTACAATATAAAACTTCAAATCTAAAAAATGCAATTGCCTGTCTAAAAATCGAATAACCTAAAACACACATCTAAAATCCATTATCATTTAGGAGTCTGCACATGTATGGGATCGGTGATTTCTTGTATCTCTCAGTTCGGCATGCTAGACTGTCCAGGTCGTCGCCATTCCTTGTTTTGCGACCAGAGATCTCCTTCCTGAGGCGGGGTAGCCAGTTTCTGAAGTTGGACTTAAACAGCTTCCTGGCAAAGTCAAGACACAGTTGAGTGTGCCTCTCTGCTATAGGCTGCACAATGTGAGGTTGCGCAGAGCCTCTGTGTATCGCGAGTACCTCCGGCCAAGTATGATTTTGCAAGCCCGTTTCTGAACTCTTTCCAGTCTTTTAGTCTGGCCGACAGTCAAGGAACCGTGCCAGACTGGGACTGCATACTCCAGCACCGGCTGCACATAGCCTGTGTAGATCGAAACCAATTCAGGGTGTTTGGACCCCAATTGCCTACAGGCGACATAGGACAAAAAGCTTTCTATTGGCTGAGGTCAACATATGGTCCACCTGGCTGTCCCATTTCAAGTCAGCGTGAATGGTGACCCCCCAGAACCTCTACTGTGTCACAGACTTCTAGTATGTTTTGGTCAATGGAAAGGGTTGGCAAGGCCGGTTTTTGTCTCATGCCAGTGACATGTACAACTTTTGCAGTGTCATTTTGTGCTCGTTTGCCCAGATGTCAAGACCATTCAGGGTCTGTTGGAGGGTGCGAGGTACCGTGGGCCTCCACGACTGGGCCATAGTCATATCATCCACATATTTCCAGTGGTGTGGTCCATCCTGGAGGGCGCTGTTAATCAGTGCTAGGAAGACTAGGCCCTAATAAAGTCCCCTGTGCAACTCCACATGTGGGATATTCCCAATCAGACAGATGTCCCTGGTAGCTCACTTTTTGCTGCCGATCAGTCATGAAGCTGCAAATCCATGGAATCAGACCTGAGGCTCAGAGACTGAGCCTGAAACATCACTGGCCCTATACACAAAGTCCATTGGCTGACAAACTGCATGGGGTCTAGGTTTGCCGTGATGTCATAAAGAATCCAGTTCCCAGCAAAATGTTCACATATTTGAGAGTTGAGCTGTTAACTCAATAGGTGCCAGAGGTTTATTAAAACAGGGTACATCTAGTGCCAGCGATCGCACCGTTTACGCTGCGCTGTTTAGAGCTGTAGAATCGACGACGAGCACCCAGATGTAAACAATAGATGCGTGTACGACGATGGATGGTCCTGGCTAACGCCTGGAACAACAACATCTCACGTGAGTCGTCATTGCGGAGAGAACAGAGGTTCAAGTGACTGGGACACCGTGACAAATTTTACATTGATTGGATTGGCAATTGTCACAAAGTCCTGGGGGTTAATTCCTGGGACATCAATTCGGGGCTCCATCATTGGAAAGGTATAAGCAATGATAAGCTCATGGGAGAAGTATTTACTTCATTCTTAAAATATACGGTCTTCCACCTTTGCCGTTTTTGTGTTTTCCAATTATTTTTATGAACAGAATAAAATGTTTTATGGTCATTATTCGCCAGGAGCCTGGCTGGCTTGACTCCAGGCTTAACACTCTTAATATAAGGATTTTCTGAAACGTCTATGGAGAAATTAATGGGATTTCTATTGCAGCATACAGTATGCTGCAATAAAGGTTTCTTTGTTTTACATGTCTCAAAAAGTGCCTATAGCGTTTTTACCTATGCTGCAATAAAGGTTTCTTAGTTTTACGTCTCTCTCCTCCTGATGATTTGTGGAGTGCTGGGATTTCCTTTTTGTTTCTTCAATAAAGATATTTATAGATTACCTGGGTGCCATTGACTGAGGTTGGATACCGAGGGTAACAACAAATGCCATTCGATAATATGTTTACTGCTGTACATAACCATAGATTATTTATTAACAAAACAGCAAAGAGAAAATTCACTTTAATTAATATATTAATATTACTGCCAGTGAGGAACTGCCCTGGCAAACAAAACCACTGTGATTTCCCTACAGTCTGGGGAGGGAGTTGAGTGAAAACACGACAGTTGTTGATGACATATAGCCTCAGGGTTATGCAGCCATTCTGTAAACCAGGGGTTTTCAACTGATTTTGACCCAGGGACCACCACTATTGTGCGTGGTGGGTCCATCATAGACCCACCCCACATTCCGATATTGTCCAACTCCTAATTTCCGATACCGATATCAACCGATACCGATATATGCGGTTATATATGCGTTTTTTCACCAAAAGTCAACTAATTGTCAGGAAACAACATCACATATCTAATCAAATAAAATAGCTATAATACCAATATAATATCTAATAAAATACAGTGATTTTTTTTCTTTTCAATGAAGTGAGTCCTATGACTCACTGGTGAGTCCCACTAATCTTAGATTAGATGTTGGCCTATTTGACAGTGCGGAAGCATAATTGCTTTGATGCCTATAACATTAACGAGCGTCAACGAGTCAGCTGGACACAGACACTCACACCTGCCCTCTGCAGTGCTCTAATTTGAAAGTGACGGGAGTCTGTCTCATTTCTCTGCAAAAGCCCTTGAATATGATTAAGGATTACTGTGATTAGGGTAAGCTCACATTTCATATCACACACAGTCACACACCATACAGTAAGAACTCCTGTAACTTATTAAAAGTAATTAAAAAAAAGTGATGCATGGCCAGGGACCGCGGACCACCGGTTGAAAACCCCTGCTGTAAACCATCGAATGTCACTGTGTTGTCTGCTGTGTTTTGGTTCCTTTGCACCAGGTTAAACTCCAGTGTCTCCTCAGCTACAGTGGTAGTTCTAGCAAGTTTTCCATTGGGTGGCAAAGGGGGTGCCAGGATGCTTTGGCAGGGTGGCGTGGCGTGGGGATAGGTGGGGGGTCTGGGAAATTGAGTTTCAGAGAATTAATTTCCTGCATAATTCATAAAAAAAACCTGGGGCTATTTTATTTCTGGGTAAAAGCTATTATTTAACCACTGAAACCCTTACTTAGCAAAACAGACCAGAGTTGGCTCTGTACTTGGTTTCCTTCTACACAAATCTCATAGCCAGAAATAGCCGATCTATAAGCTCACACCGCGTTACAACGTGGCGTGTTGTGAGCTTGTAGATTGCCTATTTCTGGAAAATCTTCTCCAGAAGAGCGGGCACTTGGGTTCAAGTGGTTAAGATATCTTTGCAAATAATTGTATTAAGCATATTTATTAACAGTGAAATTGACTTCATGATACACGTCCAATAAAACTGGTTCTGAGCTATGGATGGAATTTATTGATGGAAATACATCTAAGAATAAGCACATTCAATAAAAAAGTGGAATTACTGCAGGCTTTAATACTGCATATAATTCAATCCAATGGGGTTATCAACAAATGCTTGTATTTACATCCCCACCCAGCTTTTCCCCTTTCATGTCAACACGCGCACACACACACACACACACACACACACACACACACACACACACACACACACACACACACACACACACACACACACACACACACAGTGATGTAAAGTACATTTACTTAAGTAGGCTACTGTACTTAAATGCAATTTTGAGGTACTTTTACTTTACTGGAGTATTTCCAATTTTCAATACTTTGTCTTCTACTCCACTACAATCTCAGAGGCAAATATTGTACTTTTCTCCACTACAATTATTTGAAAACGTTTAGCTACTAGTTACTTATAGATTTTTATTATTACTACAAAACATACATTAACCACTTCAGCCCTATATACATTTCGGCCATTTGAAAATAGCCGATCTTTGTAGATCTGCTATTTTCAAAAGATTTTTATTCATTTGAAAACTTATGAAATGGGACATTCTGCATAATGAGTACTTATACTTTTGTACTTAAAGTATATTTGGATACCAACACTTTTTTTTACTTTTTTACTTGTAACAGAGTATTTCTACATTGCAGTATTAATACTTTTACTTAAATAAAAAAAAATTACTTTTTCCACCACTGACTGCACACACACAAACACAAACATACATCCGGTCCTGACCTCCCTGGAGCCCTAAGCTAAATTGTGCTAAGCGGCCGTCCTAGCTGACCTGTGAGCCATGTAAACCATTTGCCACACAGTCACACCTGGCTGAGTCTGAGTCTGTGCTTGTACCGGCTGATGACCCAGCACTCCTCTACTGACAAACCTAACCTGTTAAGACCGGGAACGCATCTGTGTGTCATTTTTAGATTTCTTTGGCTATTCAAAAATAGCAGATATACAAGCTCATAGCGCGGCACCGAGTGCCGCGCCATGAGCTTGTATATCTGCTATTTTTGAAAAATCGTGAACATTTGTGGCAAAATCTTGGATTATATATTTTTTTTAAGCGAACATTTGTAAAATATTTAGTTCCAGGAACCCCCAGAAGCAAAGATTTGAGTTGCAAATGTCTGCCAAAAAAAAAAAATATATATATTTGCACAACTTTTCATAATTTTTCAAAAAAGATCTACAAGCTCATAGCGTGGCACTCGGTGCCGCTCTATGAGCTTGTATATCTGCATTTTTTGAATAGCCCAACGAAATCTAAAAATGACACACAGATGCGTTCCCGGTCTTAAAGAGTTAAGCAAAGCACCAATACATTATAGATTAGGTTATTATTTTATCAGCTGCATCAGGCCCATTAAAACGCCCCAGACTTCATTTTATATCAACTACATTTTCAAATATAAAACACTATTTATTCTACACTTGAATGTTATTATTTTCACTGAGAGATGTGCATCCATAATGCCCGGCGAATCATCATTTTAAATTCGAAATTTAAATCAATAGTCATTTTAAATCCATTGCTTTCCATCTCCAACCAAACCTTGACTGAGAGACATAGATAATCATTGCCTCCTTTCAAAATGATGTGCGCCTGTGAGTAGTGCCATCCTTCCCATTATTGTCCGGACTGGTCCCCCGTCCCCACAGAGGTTGCTTGTTAGTTTCATATCATGCCAGCACATATGGACACGTCCCTGGAAGTGGCTGGCAAGCAAGCGAGTCACAGATAGACCAACAGACACACTGCCCACTGTGCCCAGCTCAGTTAAGTAAGACCAGATCAGACTAGAAAGAGATGCACTGCAAGCTGGCACATCAACATAATATTACTGTTATTTGCTGACATCAAACTTGGAGAGGAGCAAACACAAGTTTACGTGATTGCTGTTCCTACAAATACAGTGCACTCTCATGGTGTTTTTCTTTTCTTTTATTTCCATTACCAGATGATAGTTCCACTTCACCCTCTCATGAAAGTAAACATTGACACCTGCTTTGACTTGAGGGGGAGGGCGTAATTAACTACGCAACTTGCATAGGGAGTGTACTGAATTAGACTGCCTGGCTCTAGTTGTGTCCATCACGGACACAACCTTTATTTTATATGTTGAGGGTACAAAAATTGCGGCGATTTACAGAGCCTTTTGAAGAAATCATGAATTTTCAACACAATTTATTGTCTTAACCCATTAAGACCTGGAACGCATCTGTGTCACTTTTTGATTTGAGTTCGAAACCATTATTTTACACTTTGGCTATTCAAAAATAGCAGATCTACAAGCTCATAGCGCGGCACCGAGTGCCGCGCTATGAGCTTGTAGATCTGCTATTTTTTTTAAATCTCAAAAATGTGTGCAAAATCTTTGAATATATATTTTTTAAAGCGAAAATTTGTAACTCAAATCTTTGCTTCTGGGGGTCCCTGGAACAACATATTTTGAGATGGGGGTCCGCGGCCAAATACATATCATTGTGGGGGTCCTTGATGGGTTAAGTTTATAATAATACATCTGAAATCGGGGTTGCATTTGGGGTAGTACTTAGTTCTCTTGTAAAACGGCTCACGCATCTAACTGCTATGTGTTTGCCCATTGTTTTATTTATCGAATACATTTCACAGATCAATATCTTTATCTACTGAACGAATGCCCCGGTGGTAATCTATACATATTACCTGAATAATGTTTTATCTGTTCCATCCTACAGATGTTGAACATCTGCAATGGGTCCAGACACTGAAAGATGCACATATGACTATTGAGGCTAATCTGCATTGGGAATGTAGAGCCCGTGGTAAGCCTAAGCCGACATACAGATGGCTAAAGAATGGCCAGCCACTCGCAACAGAGGCAAGTCAACTTAACTGACATTGAGACAATATCCTGTCAAGTCTAGAGTTTCCTGTAATAAATAGCCACTGTACTGTACCTGTCTGAAGACATTTTCATCTCGAATCAAAAACACGACATGAAATGTGACCTGCTTGGCCGTTGCTTAAGCTTGTATGCCTGTTTTATCTGATTGTGATATTAAGGCCTCTGATGTGTAATATCAAGGCCTCAAGTTAGCTTATAAAGATCACCAGCACTCAGTTTAAAGTCCTTTTAGGATCTCTTATTTATTAACCAGTTAAACACCCTCTATTCTTAGTAAAAACGGACCTGAGTTAGAGCGGAATTAGATCGCTTTTTTTTGTACACCAAATATCCTCTCTCTACAAGGTCACAACGTGTTTTGTAGAGAGAGGATATTTGGTGTACCAAAAAAAGCGATATTTTTGATATTTGATATTTGGCCTGTAGATCTGCTATTTTTGTGTGGTTAATGATGACCCAGCAGCAGCAATAAACAAACGTTTCGGCCCATGGCCTTCTTCAATGTGATTGCCATTATAGCGTAAAATTAAGGCCTATAATGCTACGTACTTACTGCAGATAGCCTATTGTATTGGAAACATTGTGAAATCAAGAAAATCCCGAACTGGTACAGGTCATAGACGTTAAGACAGTTTTGATAATTAACCAAACCAACATCATCTGATTTATTTATTATTTATTATCAAAATAAACTGGCACATACTCTGGTAAACAATAAATAAAATAGTTTGATATACAAAATAAAATGTTAATGTTAATGTTAGATTATTTATATTGACATTGAATCCTTGCAAATACTTGAAGCAATTCGAAGGCGTCATCAAACATGAATCAAAATTGTAATATTTGCAGGGAAGGGTGCACGTGGAAGATGGGAGATTGGCCATATCCAGCATCGGTCTGACAGATTCCAGCATGTATCAATGCCTCGCAGAGAATGAACATGGATCCATCTATGCCAGCGCCGAGCTCAAGGTTGTGGGTAAGCGGTTTGTTTGCTTTGCATGGTTTACAAAGAAATGAACCACAACAGACAAGGCCATCATCCTGTACACACCCGTCATGCTCAGTGTTGCCAGATTCTGTGAGAGAAACAAGCAACCAGGGCTAGGAAAACCAGCCCAAATGAAGCGACTATGGGCCACGTGAGCACTTTAACATATACATCAGCTATTTGAAAATAGCAGATCTACAAGCTCACAACGCGTCGCGATGCGACGTGTTGTGAGCTTGTAGATCGGCTATTTTCAAATAAAATCTAGCGGGCAAATTATAATAAGCAGATCTGGCAACCCTGATCATGCTGCCAATGGAATGAAAACACTTGACAGAACTGTTACAATGAACACGAAATAGGTTAGAAGCCTCATCGAGCCATGGTCACAGTTTTAATTTACACGGTCGTTCCATGTAATAGACAGGTCAGTGGTGTGCTGATGATTTTCTTCTTATTTTTGTCCTAATTGCCAGTGATGTGTCTGGCATTTTGGCTTGATGCATAATCGCTGCCCCTCCACAAAGCAAAGCATTAAAGGAATAGTTCACCCCAAAAATTACTTTTTTTCTATCAATTAGTCACCGGAGGGAGACTTGAATTCATGGATATTTGTTTTGTTTTTGTCGCATTCCTAAGCCAATAATTTGATGACCGGCGGACCGGTAGGCAGCGGTTCCGGTAGGAGACACAAAGGAGACTCTTTGTGTCTCCTACGGGAACCGCTGCACCGTCATCAAATTATTGGCTTAGGGATGCGAAAAAAAAGAAGAAAAAAATCCATGAATTCGAGTCTCCATGGGGGTGACTTATCGATAGAAAAAAAAAGTCATTTTGGGGTTGAACTATCCCTTTAATTATGCCTTATGGGTATGTTTCTCAGCCTCCCAGCCGGACTTCAGCAGAAGCCCCGTAAAGAAGTCCACTCTGATCCAGCGGGGGGGCGAGGTGGTCATGGAATGCCGTCCCCACGCGTCCCCCAGGGCCACCGTCTCCTGGCGGAGGGGAGGCGAACTCCTGAAGGACGGCAAGAGGTAGGGTACAGTATTGTATGCCTCGCTGCTCGTGCCTTTGATAGGCTTTGGTTAAAGGGCCTTCCTTTTGTATTTATGCTTATCTCTGGGGCTCATTGTTATTTATGGATCCCCTCAAGGGTATGTTGGATGTCATTGTTGTATAAAGTGCCCCCTGTTGGCCTAAGTTTAGATGGATTTCTAAGAAAAGCACAATGTTACATGGACGCAGAAGATTTAATCTTAGTACATTCACACAGCTGGATATAACATTAACGCTACATTCACACGAATTACAAGACGGTCCACCTGTCTTACTCTATATATGGAAGATATACGATGAGGAAGGAAACTTGTAGCGCTGCATCTCATCTTGTATAGTTCCCCTAGTTCTTCAGGCCAGTCAAAGAGCTGGATGCAGAACAGATAGATCCAGCGGAGACATTTCTGTCTGCAGAAACTTCAGCTCTTCCGTGAGGCATGGATCTGACAGTTCCCCTGAGTCAACATCGTGAGGCTACGATATATGACAGACCACTCATTAGGATTTAAGGCCTAATCTCAGGCAGCAGCTGTGCGCTGCTTGTCTGTGAGTTTCCCTATGCCGTGTTGGCATGCCTGGCCATGCAAGAAGAAGTAATAGTTCAAGTTCACTACAAAAACAAGTCACTTCATGTGTGTATAGCGAAAGAGGAGGGGGAGTAATTGAAGCCACGCTTCACCCTGTTTCGTGGGTAACATTGTGTGTGGGTTCAGGCAAGCTAGCTGCCTGGGGAGAGAAAAACAGTATAGGCGATGCTTGGCTGTGTCACTGCAGGCATCCATATCTCAGGTGCAAGCTCGCAAGCTGAGAGCGGCAAAATGTCTGCAGAGAAAATCAACAGTAAACCTCAGACTTTCAAGATAAACAAGGCAATAAACAGAAACTTCCATTTTTGCCCGCAATTAGAAAGGGAACGCACCTTGCTAGCTCGAGGCCAGTTCTGCCCTGTTGAGTGTCCCTGTACACGATGCTCCAAGACTCCTCAGGTTCCCTCCATTTAACCCCTTAAGACCGGGGACTCGTCTGTGTAATTTTAAGATTTATTTGGCTATTCAAAAAATAGCAGATATACAAGCTCATATCGCGGCACCGAGTGCCGCGATATAAGCTTGTAGATCTGCTATTTTTTTTTTTATCGTGAAAAATATGTACAATGCGTGTTTGCTATAATATCAGTGGTTCTCAAAAATGATATGTATTTGGCCGTGGACCCCCCCCCCCCATCTCAAAATATTTTGTTCCAGGGACCCCCCAGAAGTTGTAACAGAGTTAAAAATGTTCGCTTTAAAAAATATATACAATATTCAAAGATTTGCACACATTGTCACGATTTTTCAAAAATAGCAGATCTACAAGCTCATAGCGCGGCACTCGGTGCCGCGCTATGAGCTTGTATATCAGCTATTTTTGAATAGCCAAAGAAATCTTCAAATGACGCAGGTGCGTTCCCGGTCTTAATGGGTTAAAGAGCTTGAAGTAGGTCACTGGAAATTAGGGAGCCGCAGCACCTGTGATTTTACTCCCATGTGCAGAGAAGATCAAGTGGGGTAGCACCCGCTATCAATCACCCTCCCCGGTGGACCATGCTGAGAGAATAGCTATTGTCCCTGATGCTGGCATTGTGTAGTTCCCTCATCCCAGTGGGGTAATGTTGGGGAATTGGGGTGCCGGAATGCATGCGTCCGTGCGTGCGTCCGTGCGCACACGCATGCTTGCTTGCGTGTGTTTGTGTGAGTGTCTTTGTGTTTGTGCATTCACACCCGTGCAAGGAAATGAACTAAATATTGCTAATTGATTTTTTTTGTGCAAATAATGGTCTTAAAGTCATACTGCAACCTTTTCAGTTAAACAAAACATTGTAGTTTAGACATTTATTATTATTAGAATTACTCTAATTACTATTATTACATTGTCCAGGCATTCATAAGAGAATGCCTGGACAATACATTTTAGTTATCAGCATCAAACTCCTGCTGTCCATCGTGATGTTGTTCACAACAGAAAATACTAGTTCAACTGTGCAAGTTGTATATGGTATGCACGATGGTGAGCAATATCTTTAACCACTTTCAACCTGGTTTCCCTATTTTAGGCATGTCATTATTATACTGTAGGCAAAATCATTTCAAACATTGCAAAAATGTCGAAATAAAAAATAAAATTGCTATTTTCGCTTTTTGTCGTGACGTACTGTATATAGGGCCATAAGTGGTTAATCAAGCAGCAAGAAAACTTCTCTCTTGATTTATTTAGCTTTAAGAAAACAAACAGCTCTGTTGGGTTAAAGCTAAATTAAACTTGGCTAAAGGTTTGGGTTGTGTAGTTACCTTTCCATGATGTAAGTACAAATATTGGCAAAATTAGATATCTCAATAGTTTCTCTGTAGATAAAAAGCTCTGTTGATAATCCAAAATAGTCTCCCCCAGTCTCCCCCCAAGGGGATTCTGCGTGTACAAAATTACAGAACCCGGTTCAGCATTGGTTGGAAAAAAACTAAAGTGTGTTGATTTTACTTTTTTAATTAGATAGAAGATTTGGAAGGTATGCTATGACCGAATCACCTTGTCTGTTATTGTGCATGCAAGAATGACTAGTATCTTTATCAAACAAGACAAAAAAATAAAAAATAAAACGATGAACCAGGTTTTGTCATTTAATACATTGTCAAAATCCACTTTGCTCACGTTCATTTATATGCTAAGAATGTCACTTTGAGACCTGTTTCACCATGGAATATAGGACTAACCCATCGGGAGAATATATTGTATAAACAACGTATTTATTTTTCAGCGGAGCAACTATTAACCAAAGTTAAATTGTGCCAAACAATGTTCTTCAAGGGAATTGCTCTCCAACAGACCTACTGTTGTTTGTGTTTTTGTCTCCGCCAGGCCGAAAGGCATGGCGAGAGAGTATGTTTTACCCTCCGTCCGTCCGTCCGTGTGTGTGTCCGTCCGTCCGTGTGTCCTGTCCGTGTGTTAGCAGCTAATCTCTGGCACCGTTGGCCCGGTCGCTGCGAAACTGTGCACACACACTCCCTGGATGCCAATTCAGAACCTCTGCCTCAAATTTTTCACATGGGCCTGTTATAGCGCCACCTTTTTTTACATTACTCCTACAGATTTTATCCAAACGTCATGCAAATCGGTACACAGTATCTCTATAGTCATGTGATCAACACGGATCTGTCCCATATTCCATCCTCATTGGCTAAGGTTGGCTTCCAAAATTTGCAGGATTGGTCCGTTTTGAACAAAATGCCTCAAATCATGAACGCAGCTTGCGATTTCCGTGTAATTTCACAAACACATTCCCACTAGGCCAAGGAAGAAATGCCACCCTTTTTCACATTGGCCTGTTATAGCGCCACCAGCAGGTCTAATTTAGCAAAACACATTTTTGGAACAAAATGCCTCAAATCATGAATGCAGTGTCCGATTGCCGTGAACGACCTAAGAATAAATGGCATCCTTTTCACATTGGCCTGTTATAGCGCCACCAGGAGGCCACAATAACCTACCTGACCTAGCGGAGACCTGTGCTCCGAGGAGCACTTTTTCTAGTTTTATTATCTTTTTTACCTATTTACTGTACCATTTTAATCGGGTGTTCTATGATAAGAGAAATATGTGTGAATAATAAATCACAAAATAATATCAATAATGTTCACTGGTAAAGTTTGTGTTGGCCATGTTTGTGTAGTGTGGCCTGAGATCTTAATAACTTGTCTGTGACCTCATCGTAACGCTGTCATTCTCATTCTCAAACACTATTTTACCAAAAAACCATAGGGTGCCCTACTGTACCTTAAAGTCTGTCAATTGAAGAGGATTGTGTGCATCCTCACTTGACTTGAAACTTGTCATTATAGACTTGAGACTTAACTTGATACTTGTGCCAAAAGACTTCAAAGCAGCTCTGGTAAATAGAAATATTTAATAGTCAAATTTTCCCCAACAGCCATCCATCATAGTCAAACGCCCAGATGTTATTTTTCTCTCAGTACACCAGTGTTTGCACTGTGTGTGTTCAACTGCAACGCTGAAAACGCTTCGAAGACAGCAATATTTCTTCATAACACGTTACAAATAGAGCCCAGTCAGATGCATTAGGACTAGCCATTATGATTGGGCATTAGCTATAACTTTATAGGATAATAAACAATAACCTCGATGCTGAAAAGGATTGACGTGCATAAGCAGTTATTGGGCGCTGTGCAAATTGTGTGCATGCAGAAATCATTAGAGTGTCATGCACTTTCATTTTCCTTGAGCCTTGTTTTAGCCAGCAGTGAGTGTGTTCAGTATTCAAGGAGCACATGACCACGTTTCCAGGCTGTTTCAAATATATGCATTTTAAAATCCCCTCCCTCAGATAAGACGAATTCCAAAATCATATTGGATGAAGAATCCCATATTGCATTGAAATGCAACTTTCGGCCTTTAAGCTGATTGCCTTTAAACATAAGTTTCAGTATGTGTATATTTGACATATTGCCATGCTATCTAATTGCAGAATGATATTTGGATAGAACATCCAAATGCCCATAGCCCATATGTTCCTTTATAAATAGCATGCCAAATGATCATCGAAGTGATTCTCATTATCTAGCAGTTGCAGTATATTGATGTTCACTGTCTATAACCTATTTATTTGGTAAACATTTCTGTCTTTGAATGCGCAAAGACTAAATCTGGATAATAAACATCGATGATGGGGTGAATACTGGTATAGTTATACTAGCAATTTCTGTCATTGTCGTTGGCGAGAAAATAAGAACAAGAAAAACCATCACATTTTCTTATTTCTATTCTGACAATGGTGATGCTGAAGTAAAGCTTCACATGGAAAACAGCAACAGGTCACTAGATATACACGTCAGTGCCTGTCCTTCAGTATGGCTTGAATTCATACTGTGAAAATGACAATAATTATGGCAAATTGACTGCACCCAACCACATCACAGGTAATGCAGATTGCACCCATTGTTAGCACTGGAGGGAAAGAACAATGTTCTGTCTTGGCAGCTCCCAAGTTGCTGAAACGCTCCCAATATAAGTCTTCTTTTTTTTCTTTTTTTTAATACTTTATTGAGTCAAAACATGTGAAGACAATACCTCATTAAGTTAATTAAAAAATATATATAATATTAGTATAATAAGTCTCCTTTGTCAACTAAGATATTAATTTGTTGTGATGAATGGGATCTTACATTGAAAGCAGACACATACTGTATGTTAATAACACAGATGGCACCATTATTATGAATGTCACCCTCAAACCAACATTATAATGATTGCTTGTACCAGAGACCAATTAGGTGTTACTACTGGGCATGCTGTGAACTTCCAAACGCACACACGCAGACACACACGCTTTCCCAAATGTAATTATAGCAGTCCATTTCATAAGTGGAAAATGTGTACTCCGGGTTCTCCACAGGTGTAATGTTTTTGTCTGCTGCACGTTACATCTTTTCTGTCTTTTCTTTCTTTTCAAAGCTTGACTTAGATCCAAAATGGAAAGGTGCGTTCAGTGGAGTGCAAACCTCCGCCAGGAGGAAAGCCCCAATAGTTGGGTCATCTGTGGCACTTCCGTGACCGTGGAGAGCGAAGGTCCGTTTCTCAATGGATTTGTCATCTAGGAGGGTTATTAAACAAATTTAGCCGGGGTGTATTTTTAAAAGGGGCGGGGAAAATTTGTGAGAGACCAAAATCCAAAATGGCTGCCGTGAAAATGAACTTTTTAATGGTTTGACCTACAAAGATACAGTACATGGTTTCAGAGCTTATTTTGGTCAAGGAATACATATTTGGTGTTTTTATAATGATTTGACCTATTGTTGACCTTCAAATGCAAGATGGCTGCCAATTATGAGCTCCAAAAGGTTTTTCTTTCAAAATCGTCACAGAGCCCTCTTATTAGGCTCTAATGAAAGCTCTGCTCATGATGAGTTGAATAATATACAGTATAAGTACACAGAAGTAATATCTGAGGTCAATAAAGTCAATGTTTGTGTGTAAACAACAGTTACTGAGTTGCAGTTTCCCATTAAATAGTGTAGACTACTGAGAATATGGTGTCCAGTTCATCCCATCACATTTTCATAATGAACCAAAAATAAATTAGCACTATAGCACTATAAAATAAAATAGTATTCTGTATGCAAAGCTAGAAAGGTTAGTTGCTTGAGGTGAATTTAAATGTCAACTCATTTGTCACCCTTATTTTGTAGTATTGCTCCCAGTGTTTCCTGTCTGCCTAGTTACTTTTACCTGCCTTGTCTAACCAGTCTTGTGATTTTGTCAGTGTTTCCACCTGTGTCCTCCTAGTCCCCCAGCCTATCCTAGTGTTGATTGTCTGTTGAGTTCACCTGTGTCCTATTAATCCCTGTCTATTTAAGCCCTGTGCTTGCCCTGTGTTCTTGTTGGTCTGTAGACCTTTGTCATGTGAGGTTGTTAGTCCTTGTGCCCAAGAATCTTGGACTTGTCTTGGAGTGTCTGCCATTCCAGAGCCCTTGAATCGCTTGTAGATGGCATAGATGTAGTATAGGACATCAGCTGGTGGACAGTTATGAGGATTGGGAGGATGTCCTTGAACATTTCTGGATTCTCCGCCTTGAGCTGAGTGAGCGTCTTGTAGGTGCAGGTCACCAACAAGAAAGGAGAATGGAATATTCTTCTGCCGCATGGCCTCCACATGTTTCACCATTATGTCATTCACCACTGACTTGCTTGGAGGTTCATTGTATGTTCTGTGGTAATAAGGTTTGCTCTTGTTGGGTGGTGGATGACAGCAGGACTGGGCACCACTGTATCCTGGAACTTGCTGGTCTTCAGGTGGTGGTCTTGTGCCATGATTGTCTACACGAGACAGTGCATGACAGAGCGAGCGCGCTGCGGAGCTGACCCATTCACTGGTGGATCTACCCTGGGACGAGCAGGTGGCTCACTCTTGCTACCAGGGGGGCATCTGTACTGGCAAACCTTTGTCAGTTCTGCACACTTCTGCTTTAGATGTGCAGAGATTTCCTTCTTCTTGGTGAGCTTTTCAGCAGTCTCTTCGCCTGGTTTCTTTTCATAGCTCTCTGGCTGTATGTACATGACATTTGTTCGATGGACTCCTGTAGAGTCACCTGTCATAGTGTCAATCTTGAAGTCGTCATTGTCGATGATCACAATAGCTGGCTTGCTGTCTGCGATCTCCTGTGGGCAGGTTGCTGATGCCTCCACATCCATCAGAGCCCAATGGTCATAGAGGAGCAGTGTATCTGCATAGCTGATGCAGACACCGCTCTTGTGCAGAGTGTCTACCAGATCTTTACTATCGCTCTGTGATACATGCACTGTCTCGTGTAGACAATCATGGTACAAGATCACGCCCAGTCCTGCTGTCATCCACCACCGAACAAGAGCAAGCCTTATTACCACACAACATACAATGAACCTTCAAGCAGTGGTGAATGACATCATGGAGAAACATGTGGAGGCCATGCGGCAGAAGAATATTCCATTCTCCTTTCTTGTTGGTTACCTGCATCTACAAGATGCTCACTCAGCTCAAGAAGGAGAATCCAGAAATGTTCAAGGACATCCACCCAATCCTCATCCCTTTCCACCAGCTGATGTCCTACACTACATCTATGCCATCTACAAGCGTATTGAATGGCTCTGGAGTGGCAGACACTCTGGTTACAGCGGGGGTAGTAGTGGAGGGGTTGGTAGACCAAGCACTACGAGGAAAGCACTACAGATGGGGCGTGCGGTGCATCCTGCTCTGGAGAGAGTTTCTTATCCAAAATCAAATGTTCAAGATTCTTGAGCACAAAAAATAAGGACTAACAACCTCACTTGACAAAGGTCTACAGACCAACAAGAACACAGTGCAAGCACAGGGACTAAATAGACAGGGATTAATAGGACACAGGTGAACTCAACAGACAATCAACACTGGGATAGGCTGGGGGACTAGGAGGACACAGGTGGAAACACTGACAAAATCACAAGACTGGTTAGACAAGGCAGGTAAAAGTAACTAGGCAGACAGGAAACACTGGGAGCAATACTACAAAATAAGGGTGACAAATGAGTTGACATTTAAATTCACCTCAAGCAACTAACCTTTCTAGCTTTGAATACAGAATACTATTTTATGTTGGGCTATAGTGCTAATTTATTTTTGGTTCATTATGAAAATGTGATGGGATGAACTGGACACCATATTCTCAGTAGCCTACACACAGTACACTATTTAATGGGAAACTGCAAATCAGTAACTGTTGTTTACACACAAACATTGACTTTATTGACCACAGAGATTACTTCTGTGTACTTATACTGTATATTATTCAACTCATCATGAGCAGAGCTTTCATTAGAGCCTAATAAGAGGGCTCTGTGACGATTTTGAAAGAAAAACCTTTTGGAGCTCATAATTGGCAGCCATCTTGCATTTGAAGGTCAACAATAGGTCAAATCATTATAAAAACACCAAATATGTATTCCTTGACCAAAATAAGCTCTGAAACCATGTATTGTGCATCTTTGTAGGTCAAACCATTAAAAAGTTCATTTTCACGGCAGCCATTTTCGATTTTGGTCTCTCACAAATTTTCCCTGCCCCTTTTTAAAATACACCCCGGCTAAATTTGTTTAATAACCCTCCTAGATGACAAATCCATTGAGAAACGGACCTTCGCTCTCCACGGTCACGGAAGTGCCACAGATGACCCAACTACAACCTCCCTTCATTGTTGTCTCTTGTGGTGCATGTGATGACAATGTTTTGGAGTTGTGTGCTTGTATGGATGCTAATCGTTAATGCCTTGTGTCAATTATGTTTGCACATAGCCAGACTCGGAACACAAATCAGGCCGGGAATGTAAATGACAGCGGCCCCCATGTCTGTCCAAATTGACATACAAATAGTAGCAATAAGTAGTAAGAGCAGGCAGCTGATCAGTAATACAAAAGATTTAGCAAAGTGAGGCTGCCCCGACGTAAGTCATGGGTTGCAGCTGTTGAGACCCAAGGAATTTGCAGGGACAAATAGCTTAAAGTTATACTAGGTAAGGTTTTTAAAAAAACTAAAGTTAAAGCTCCACTGGCTAAGAGAAACGATCCGCAGATAGTATAAAACAACTGAAACGCTTCCGCCTTCCGGTGAAAACAAATGGAATTCTGGGTAATGCAGTACTCAGCTAAAGACCTGCAATGACGGTAGTGACCAGGTTGCTAAAAATCGTTATTTTTGGACCTACCTTGTATTGCTTTAATTATATGATATATGGTTAAATATCTTTGGTGCCCCTTATGGTCAGAAGTGAAAGTGCTTTTGGAGGTGTAGATGCCGTGCAATTCAAGTTTGGGGTTGATTGGACATTGTGTTTATGATATGTTTTTTTTAGCGGTGCCAGCCGCTCTACATTTGACCGTGTGTGTATGTCTGTCTGTCCGTCCGTCCGTCCGTCCGTTTGCGGACGGCAAAGATGCAACCCATGCGCCACTTCAAGACATGCACACAAACAAACACACACACACAAGCCAGCACTGCAAACGTGCGTGCGTACGCACACACACACACACACACACACACACACACACACACACACACACACACACACACACACACACACACACACACACACACAGAACATACGGTCCTGCGAGGCGCACCTTTGCAACACATGCGCCACTTAAAGACATGCACACACACAGACTGGCCCGCGTGTGTGCACGCACGCACACACACACACACACACACACACCCAACCACACACACACACACACACACACACACACTAAAACGACCGATCTACAATGTGAGTAAAAAAATATTAAAAGTAAATAAAGTGAGTACAAATATTTAAAAGTAAATACCTTGAGTAAAAATACCTCAGAGTACTTAAATTGAGTAAAAATACTTTTAAGTACTCATAATGAGTAAAAAATACTTAAAAGTTGAAAAAAATAGTAAAAATACTTAAAAGTTGATAAAAACAATAAAGATACTTAAAAGTTGATAAAAAGAGTAAAAATACTTAAAAGTTGTAAAAATGAGTAAAAAATACTTTTAAGTTAGTAAAGTGATTAAAAATACTTTCAAGTAAATACATTGAGTAAAAATACTCAGTAGTACTTCAAATGAGTAAAAATACTTAAACATGGTTAAAATGAGTATAAATACTTAAAAGTCGATAAAAAAAGCACAAATACTCTTATAGTACCGCCTCAATACCAGTCTGAATGCCAGCGCCCACACATCAAATAGATTTGTACCAACTGAATGACAGCACACACTCATCAAACAGAGTAGGCACCGCTTACTGGGTGTGATTTTTTTTATGCTTATTGTCACATGACTGCTGAGAAAAAGCAGAGAAAAAGAGTAGAAAAAATGCATCAGAAACTTTTCACAAATTTGAAGAATTTAGTGAAGAAACCTACCCATTAGTGGGGGAAAAAAGAGTCAAGGCGTGTCGTGTGTATATAGATAGTTAAAATGCAAATGAATGAATCAGAAGTGAAGGAGCTGCGTCATTCACAGTTCAACATCCTTATATATTTAACACCCTTGCAACACACAGACTACGCTGTCTGTTTTAGTGTTAACAGACAGCATTGTGCTATGACTTGTCATTCTCACCAGTTTCCCCACCCTTTTGGACTTGTGTCTCAAATCAATATGTGCCGCCACGTCTCCATAGGCTTTCCGTAACTCAGTGGACCTTCCTCAACATGTGAGCGATGTGGGATTGATTAGTTATCATATTTTTCCAAGGGTTGGTCATGGGGAAAAGGAGAAAGAAGTGATTACACAGGCAGTGCGTCCGGACGAGAATAGAAACGCTCGTTGGTGGAACGGGGATTTGTCCGCCAAAGCAGATAGTTCTTTACGTTTCTATTTGTTTTGCAGCTCATTGCCCCGCAGGTCATGTTCTCAGTGCGCCTCCATCACTCAGCGTTTGATATTTTTGTCAATAAATCAGTGCAAAGCACCCCAGTGTCAGACATGCTCTCTGGGTCTCCGCTCAGGCCCGAGTGAATACATATATATTCTGAGGAGCAGCTAAAGGGAAATTGTTTGATTTCTAAGCTGGCTGCTCATAGCTTGCAGCGTTTGTGTTTGATTCGCCGCAGTCCAAAGGTCACATACGAACGCATTATATCTGCATCATTTATGCATATGTTCACATGCTTTCTCACTTGTCTTTTTTGAAAACAGCGTGCCAAAATAAGTCTTCATGTACTTGCTTGCTGCTGCTTCTGGAATATAGATTACGTTGCCATCCAGTGAAATGCCTGCTGGTTCTTCCTTTGTTTTTCACACTTGAACAAAGCGCTATCTCATTTAGTCTCTTTTACTACATTTCCACAGGATGAATCCCTTCATAGCAGGAAACAGGAGGGAAGAAACAATATGATGCATTGTACATTATAACAATGAGGTCAACGTGCGTTACTGTTTTGAGTGCAGCTTTGCAGTTATGCACTGTTCCATTAGATTCGACATCTCAATCCCCACAAAACCTCCCTTCCTGGGGACCAGAGAGTGCTTTTCAGTGAGATCTGACTATCTCAGTTTATTACCTTTCAGGGAGGTCTTTTACTGTGTTGATAGTGACTCTGTACTGTAGAATGATGAAGCCACTGGTGAATATTCCATTCAAATGCTCTCTCTCTACAGCGCACTGTACAGTAGTTCTGTCCTTATACTGGAGATTGTCTACCGCTGTGTATCCAATTATTAGAAACATTCAAGCTTTTGTGCTGTCAATTCAGGGCCGGATACAGAAATTATTAACTGGGGGGGGCATTAATAAATGCTGGGGGGGCGGCTTCCTTGGCGCCGCGCAAAGCGCGGCGTAGATTTTTTTTGGGGGGGGGCCCAAAACCATTTGGGGGGTTTTCGGGGGCCCCAAACCCCCCAAATGCGTAGGAAAATATGCATAGGAAAATATGCATTTTGGCACAGTTAGACCTATAAAAAAAAATGTTTTCAGTTTTTTCGGCTGTTTGTGTATTACTGCTTCCTATTGTTTTTTTGGGGGGGCAGTCAGGGCATTTGGGGGGGCATTGCCCCCCCTTGCCCATGCCTAGATCCGGCCCTGTGTCAATTCCATGCAAATATGTTGTGCTCAGACAATGACAATTATGTTATGTGTGCAAACGTGCTTCTGTTGAAGATGGTGTCTCTGAAGCGGCCATTCAAATAAATCAGGGGGAAAAAGTTAAAAAGCTGTGAATGTAATTAATATCATCCTGCCCGGTTTCTTCAATTAAAGAACAAAGCGTGCAGTTAAATCCTCAGTGTTCATTTTACACTGAGTGTATAAATGTAACTAAATGGACCAATAAGGGCACACCAAAGTTTAATTCTAAATATGAGTGGCGGATTCTGCCTAATGCTTTTCAATGGGAACGGAGCGGTTTTGTTGCCATTTGCGGATTCCTGCAAAGAAACGCTCTGTTCCCATTGAAAAGCATTGGCAGTATCCGCCCTCATAGGTAGAATTAAACTTCGGGGTGACCGTGCCCTAAGGCAGTGGTTCTCAAACTTTTTCATGTCAAGGACCCCCAAATTGACACTTATTAGACCCCCATTTGAAAAGATATGCCAGGGACCCCCATAAGAGAAGATTTTTACGGCTCTAGCAGTGATTCTCAACCATTTTAATTTCAAGGACCCCCCCAGTTTGACATGCTTTAGGCTACGGACCCCCATTTAATGGCATTTCTATCTCTGGGACCCCAATTTATATTGTAAAATCAATGTTAATTTAACTCTGAGAGTGTACAAATGGAACCAAATGGACCCGTGAGGGTCCATTTGGTTCCATGTGTACACTCTCAGAGTTACAGAACCATAAGGGTCCATATGGTTCCTAACTATCTATCATTTAGCTGGGGACCCCCTGGAACTCCCTCAAGGACCCCACTTTGAGAACCAATGCCCTAAGGGTCCATTTTGTTCAATTTGTACACCTCCTCAGTGTTAAATTAACACTAGGGATTTTTACTGTGGAGCTGATTGCTTAGTGGCTGTGATATTGAATCATGTGTGATGGTTTCTGTTTTTTTTTCTCGATCTCTCCAGACAGACCATCATGGACGACGGCACCCTGCGTATCACCAACATCAGTCAGACGGACGCGGGGAGGTACACCTGCGTGGCCAGGAACCAGTTCGGGACGTCCAGCAGCACGGGCTCGCTGGTGGTGAAAGGTACTTTTCTGCCCGCAAGGTTTTACTACCATTTAAGCAGATGGTTTAAACCTTTGTTAACCCATTAAAGACCGGGAACGCATCTGTGTCGTATTTTTTATTTCTTTGGCTATTAAAAAATTGCAGATATACAAGCTCATAGCTATGAACTTGTAGATCTGTAAAAATTTTTTAAATCTAGATTTCTTTGAATATATATATTTTCAAAGCGAACATTTGTAACTCAAATCTTTGCTTCACTGGGGGTCCCTGGAACAACCTATTTTGAGATGGGGGTCTGTGGCCAAATACATATAATTTTGGGGGTCCTTGACATGAAAAAGTTTGAGAACCACAGATCATAGCAAAATATTTGTTTTCAAACATAATTTGAAAGACAGACATTTGTTGAATCCCCAGAAGCAAGGATTTGAGTTACAAATGTTCGCTTTAAAAAATATACCGGTATATTCAAAGATTTTTTTTCAAAAATAGCAGATCTACAAGCTCATAGCGCGGCACAAAGAAATCTTAAAATGACACACATGCCTTCCCGATCTTAATGGATTAAGGGGGGGGAGAAAATACTAACCCAAGCATGAAATTGATAATAAAATATATAGTCATATTATGTTCCTGCTGGTTTGACAGAAATATAAGTCATCCATGGTTTTGTCAGCTGTGAGTTATGGTCCAGACTGCAGAGTGGGGCCCCAACCGTTGGCATCTATATTACTGAGAGAAGATCTTTCTTTCTGTCTTTTTCTTCCTTTCTTTTTTTTGCCACCAACATTTTAATTTGAAAAAGAGCTGCTTTTGCAGTTTTGGATTTGAATGTTTAAATAATGGGTGATGATTATTCACACAGAGAGAGAAATGTTTTTTTTCCCCGTTTTAGAGTTGACATTGTGATCGCTGTGTTTAATTATTCATTGTTGGATTTTTAGGCAAAAATGTTCTCTTCCAGATGGAAGTTAAGTGGAGGTCACTTTATTACGCCTTCTCCCCCACACCTTCCATTACCACAGTAGACAAATTAAGATTTATTATGTTCTCTACTTATCTACTTTTTACATTGACACAGTGCCACATGCAGCAATAAATAATATGTTGTAGCTAATAATGCGTACGAGGTAAGATAAAACTGTTTATCCCCAAGGGGAGTTTCACCAACATTTTACTTAACCCATTGAGGCCTGAGGTTCCGAATTCTGCAAAATGTCTTCTAAATCCTAAACGGTTTTCTGAAAAACGTATGTTTCTATATCAGTGGTAATCAAACTTTTTCATGTCAAGGGCCCCCAAAATGATATGAATTTGGCAGCCGACCCCCATCTCAAAATATTTTGTTCCAGGGACCCCCAGAAGCAAAGATTTGAGTTAATGTTTGCTTTAAAAGAATATATATATTCAAAGATTTGCACACATTTTCAAGTTTTTTCAAAAATTGCAGATCTACAAGCTCATAGCGCTATGAGCTTGTATATATACTATTTTTGAATAGCCCAATTTTTTTTTAAATGACACAGATGGGTTAACATTGCTAATAGTGCTCAGAACTTCCCGGTTGCCTATCCTCTTCAGTTCTCCTCTAGGGTTCTGTCACCCCCAGCGTGCCCAAGGCTTTTGGGCCTCGCTTGTAAATGTCTTGGGATTCTTTCCATCTTGTTGTCTGCATTTTCGGTCTAATTTGTTAACCCATTAAGACGCATCTGTGTCATTTTTTGATTTCTTTGGCTATTCGAAAATAGCAGATATACAAGCTCATAGCGCGGCACCGAGTGCCGCGCTATGAGCTTGTAGATCTGCTATTTTTGAAAAATCTTGAAGATGTGTGCACATCTTTGAATATATATTGTTTTAAAGCGAACATTCTTAACTCAAATCTTTGCTTCTGGGGGCTCCCTGGAACAACATATTTTGAGATGGGGGTCCGCGGCCAAATACATATCATTTTGGGGGTCCTTGACATGAAAAAGTTTGAGAACCACTGATATAGAAACATACGTTTCTTTCCAAAAGAAAATAGGATTTAGAAGACATTGTGTAGAATCGGAACCTCAGGCCTTAATGGGTTAACTCGTATGAAGGAAGAAGCCTCCCAAATACAAGTTATATTGAGTGTATTACACAAAGAGCAGCTGCTGTTGTTTTATCCACTTAAACCCCATATGGGTATAACCAGAGTCCCTCAGGGCTCAATACTAGTGTCTTTTCTGTTTTCTGCTATTTTTCAGCGAAAGCTTTCCCCCACAATACCGACGCTGGGGTTCAAGTGGTTAATGTAGTTTTGTTATGAAAACTGCACACAAGCTATTGAGAAGCGCGTCTTATCTCCTCATCGATCGACAGTGCCCCCATCCAATTGTCAGCGTGTGTGTGTGTGTGTGTGTGTGTGTGTGTGTGTGTGTGTGTGTGTGTGTGTGTGTGTGTGTGTGCGTGCGCGTGCGCGTGCGTGCCCCAATTATGTAACAGAGCCAACCAGGATCATAGTTCCTCCTCTGAGCTTGGATGCCACAGTGGGACAAAGCATCGTGTTGCCATGCGAGGTATTCACCGACTCCTCCCTGGATCCCGTCTTCAAATGGTTCTTCAACGGCAAGCCCATTGATTTCAGCAGGCAGGATCATTTTGAGATGATTGGAGGGGTACGTACTTGATTGATTCCAATTTGTATTAGCCAAAAATAATGTAAAACATCACAGTTACATTTATGATACTTTTGTCTAAAAGGTCCGTCCAAAAAAGTCCTTGCGGACTTGTTTCCGTTGGGGTCCTTGGTATTCATTTCATAGACATATATAGTAGCAACCAAACAGTTCAAATATCAACATAAAAATACAGAGAAAAAATAACACTATGTACAAAAAAAAAGAAGCAAAAAGCTTGAAAAAAAAATCAAAAAAAAGCGAGGGGGGTTGTCTCTCTACCGGGAAACTGGTACTACCTCCTCTTTTTGCCTCCAGAACGATGAGTTTTTAGGGCTGTTTTAAATGAGCCCAGCTACTGTACAGTTTATAATACGAGTTGATAATTCCCTGATGTGGCCTGACATGATCTCACATGTACAAGATTTCTGTCAAATCCTAAACTAACAATTCAGTATATAAGTCTCATGATGCTATTACCAAAAAAAATAATATATATATATATATATATATACACACACACACACACACACACACACACACACACACACACACACACACACACACACACACACACACACACACACACACACACACACACACACACACACACACTATAATGGCCTTTTCCCCTCAACATCACAGATTTGAGCCTTCCCCAAAGTCGAGCAGTGGAGGAGTATTGTAAACAATCAGAAATTGTGACAAAACTGTGAAAGGCCCTAAACTGGGACATTCTATTTGAAGTTGGGATTTCTATCCGTATAAGCTCATGTGCTATAAAACACTTCTACACTTCAGGCAGTCATGACAGGAGACTAGGCTTTATAGGTGAAAAACCTGCAGACAGAGATGAAATCTCCACCAGTGTGTAGAGGTGATCTTGTGAGTAAATCATCTGACAGCTCTCTCCCCAACAAAGGAGCGGTCACCCACCCTGCTTGATTACAGGATTTATGCTTCTCTAGGAGACACGCTGAAAACGCCTGTATCACACTGAGCGTCATCACTTTCACCTTTAACTCTTTAAGACCGGGAACGCAACTGTGTGTAATTTTTTAGATTTCGTTGGGCTATTCAAAAATAGCAAATATACAAGCTTTCATGATTTTTCAAAAATAGCAGATCTACAAGCTCATAGCGCGGCACCGAGTGCCGCGCTATGAGCTTGTAGATCTGCTATTTTTGAAAAATCCAGAAAAGTTGTGAAAATATTAGATTAAAAAAAATATATCTTTGCTTCTGGGGGTTCCTGGAACTAAATATTTTACAAATGTTCGCTTTAAAAAATATATAATCCAAGATTTTGCCACGAATTTACACGATTTTTCAAAAAATAGCAGATCTACAAGCTCGTAGCGCGGCACTCGGTGCCGCGCTATGAGCTTGTAGATCTGCTATTTTTGAATAGCCAAAGAAATCCAAAAATGACACACAGATGCGTTCCCGGTCTTAATGGGTTAAACTTCAGCGAGCCATTCTTTTTTACACAAAAGGCTCATAGAAATTGAGCAACGTTGTGCTATTTGACTTACAAAAGGCCAAAAGTCTCTTATATATAAGACCCACTGCAATGCACCAGTGATTCAAAGTAAGCTATAGTCACCCGCCGGTGATGAAATAATGTCTTCTTCTCATTAGGGATCTGCTGGTGACCTGATGGTGAGGAACATTCAACTGAAGCATTCTGGGAAATATGTGTGTATGGTGCACACTGACGTCGACACCGTCTCAGCAGCAGCAGACCTGATCGTCAGAGGTACAGTAGTATGCTCTTTTGAAGGGACTTTGAACATTTCACATTTCTACTAAATGTTCTTGGTGTGTTTATCGGAAACTCCCTTCAGATGAGAACTGTCTCTGTAGACAGCTGTAGAGTAGGTTTTTTTTAGCAGCAGGGATGGCTCTAAGGATGGCAAAGTCCAACACTTTGGTCCCCAATAAGATATTTTGAAGACTACTGTTTTGACTGGATTGCCATGGAATTGTATTCAGTCCTATCCAGTCAACATGGTTCTCCGAATAAGGGAGAAGAGGGGATGTAAGATTTTTTTTGGCCACCTAGAAATGGCTGTCAATAGTCAAACTTGCACATTGACAGCAGAGAATTGCTGACACAACCGACATCACGAATGCCATATACACACGGCAACAGTTTTCGGCTCCCAATACGCTGACGGGAGATTCCGTCAGTGCCTGCATGGAGTTCGGACAAAACACTGCGCTGAGTAGCTGTCGGCCAAGTGCACCAGTTAACCCTTTAAGACCTGGGACGCATCTCAGTCATTGTAAGAATGTATTTGGCTATTCAAAAATAGCAGATCTACAAGCTCATAGCGCGGCACCGAGTGCCGCGCTATGAGCTTGTAGATCTGCTATTTTTGAAAAATCGTGAAAATGTGTGCAAATCTTTGAATAATATATATTTTTAAAGCGAACATTTTTGACTCTCTTACAACTTCTGGGGGTCCCTGGAAAAAAAACATTTTGAGATGGGGGTCCACGGCTATATCATTTTTGAGAACCACTGATATTATAGCAAATATGTTTTTTCAAAAAACTGTTAGGATTTAGAAGACATTTGTAGAATCCCCCAGAAGCAAAGATTTGAGTTACAAATGTTCGCTTTAAAAAATACATCTATCCAAAGATTTGCATAAATTTTTCACGATTTTTTTCAAAAAATAGCAGACCTACAAGCTCATAGCGCGGCACTCGGTGCCGCGCTATGAGCTTGTAGATCTGATATTTTTGAATAGCCCAAAGAAATGACACAGACGCGTTCTCGGTCTGAAAGGGTTAACCATCCTCAAACTAGAGTCCTTGTTTGAGGAGGCTTGGCCCTCGGCCTGTGGCCCCATGCCTACGACCGAATCACAGTCGTCGTGCCTCTTGTGTGATATCGCTTAATTAATTTGACACCTCTTCTCCAACAGGCAGTGCATTTTCTCTCCGGTGATCGGGCTGATGCATATTTAGCCGGAGTTATGAAGCGCTAAATGCCTTTTTCTTTGGGGCCTGCCATGCGTGAAACTAACCTTGATTGATTGCATTTCGCTGTTTCGGTGCTGCTGTGGTAACATAAAGCCTGACGAGTGTTGTTGTTGTTGTTGTCTCTGGGTGTGGCTATAGGGCCTCCCGGTGCCCCAGAGAGTCTGCTTGTGAGCGGAATCACCGACACCACAGTCCGGCTGTCCTGGGGGTCTGGTCCTGACAACCACAGCCCCGTCACCATGTACATGCTGCAGGCCAGAACCCCCTTCTCCATAGGGTGGCAAAACGTCCGAACAGGTACTGTAGCACGCCAATGTCACCTTCAAAACATTCACTGGGTACAGCAATTTATGCTAGTACTTTCTAGTACTTTTGTTTGTCATAGTATTATAGTGTAATGTAAGAAATGTCACAGCAACACTGTACTGTATGTCTTTAGGGAATTATGTGAAAGGTGGTTTTATTGCTACGCCTACAGTTTCATGTGTCGTCCTTAGACTGGTGGAAGGATACAATTATTTGTGCTACAATTATTTGTGCTACAATATGATGTTATTTTGAAGCTTTCAAGAAAATAACTCGCATTATTAAATAAATGTAAGTAGGCAATGAGAGAGTAGTGTTAGGATGCCATCTGCCCAGTATGTAACCTACTGTTACCTAGAGTACTGCATGATTATAAGGGTTAAAAGACACCTATATGATCCTAATACATTATAGGAGTGACATAAAAAGTGTGCTCCTCTGAGTGCAGATCTCCACCAGGTCGGGTTGGCTACCCAGGGCCTGCAAACTTTGGTCAATAGAAGTCAATCAGAATGGAATATGAAACGTCTGGCTGATACATCTTGATGACATGACTCTAGCGATAATGTGTACTGATCCAAAGGAATCCCGGGAGAAAGAAAACTTGATTGTATAACCTACATTCAAGAGATATAGGCCAAAACTTGAATCTTATCTGTTATTGCACCACCATGAGGCCGATTTGAAAAATGTGGGGTGGCAAGTTCTTCCTTGGTCTACTGGGCGTGTGCGTGAAAAGTTTCATGGCAGTCGGAAAATCTGGTCATGATTTGTGGCATAAAAAAAAGAGGGAAGCCGATCGTAGGCAATCAGAATGGAATCTTACATTTCTGACAGATACTTCCTAATCACATGACTACAGATATAATGTGTACCAATTTCCGTGAATTTTGGCCAATATAGGAGCAAAAACGATATAAAATCTTTTCAGGCAGAAATGGGCGTGGCCTATATGGGGAATTGAATCATGATCCAAGAGAGAAAAGGAACATTTTGACTGTACAACCTATGGTTCAAGACATGTGTATAGGCCAAAACGTGAAGTGGCCTGTTATAGCGCCACAATGAGGCTGAGGTATTCTGAAGTATTCTTTAGCTTACTAGGATGTGTGCCAAGTTTCACACTGATCGGTAAAGCGGTGCCAGAGATTAGCTGTTCACAGACGGACAGACAAACAAACACACGGACAGACGGGGAAAACACAATATCCGGCCTGGTGGAGATAAATATGGTTCAAGACCAAAACCAAGTCTGGGTGTCTTTGGATAAAGGCGCAATAGAGATGCTCAAAACTTTTTCGTTTTCATTTATTTCAGGAGAGACTCTTTGTAACTGAACAAACACTTTGTAGAAGTGATTATTTACAGACTATAGAGCTTTGTAACTATTATGACCCCTGTCTAGGGTAGGGAGTGCAACATAATAATGGAGGAGGACAGCTTGTTTCAAAATGAATTTATTTGATCAATTTCTTTAGCCAAGACTAAAAGTCTCTTGTTTCTTTGTTCTTTGACATATTATATATTAACACAGAAACATATCACCCCTTCAAAAGTACTCTGTATAAAACTGACTTTGCAGCAACCTCGACAGTTTGTATTTATTATTCACAAGAAAACGTGTGAATATAATTTGGATTGAAGATGGAGTAAAACCTACTTGAAGAGGAGTTGATGATTTTGTTTTGCCAAAAAGTAGTTGGTGGTGTTAGAAAGAAGATTTTTTTTTAACCCATTAAGACCAGGAACGCATCTGTGTCATTTTAAGATTTCTTTGGCTATTCAAAAATAGCAGATATACAAGCTCATAGCGCGGCACCGAGTGCCGCGCTACGAGCTCGTAGATCTGCTATTTTTGAAAAATCGTGAAAATGTGTGCAAATCTTTGAATGTATCATTTTTTAAAGCAAACATTTGGAACTCAAATCTTTGCTTTATGGGGTCCCTGGAACTAAATAGTTTACAAATGTTCGCTTTGAAATATATATATTCAAAGATTTGCACAAATTCGCAAGATCTTTCAAAAATAGCAGATCTACAAGCTCACAGCGCGGCACCGAGTGCCGCGCTGTGAGCTTGTAGATCTGCTATTTTTGAATGGCCAAAGAAATCTTAAAAGTACACAGATGCGTTCCGGGTCTTAATGGGTTAATCTACATTTGAATGCCACCTTATTCAGTGTTTGTACTTTATTGGTTAGGTGAGATATCTGAATTCTAAACTCTTTAATCCTAGTTCCCGATTCTGTACGCGGAGAGATGTTGCATGCAACTGTGAAAGACTTGAACCCGTGGGTGGACTATGAATTCAGGGTCGTAGCAATCAACAACGTGGGCGTAGGAGAAGCCACCATGCCATCGACACAGATCCGAACCAAAGCAGCAGGTAATAACCCCTCATTTCACTGTTTCACCTCTTGCCAAACCCACCAATCACAGTGAGGAAATGTGAGTTTACAGTCTGCTTTTTTTTTTCTCAATACTCTTTATGACAGCTGTTTACTATGTTTAAACCTTACAGTTTTAACTGGTTTTCACAGCAGTCCACTCGATAATGGGGATTTGTCATTGTTAACCAACTCAATGAAGACCAAATACATTTACCCTCACAGCCTGATTGACATTTGACACGAACAATGTTAATGATTTAGCAAACACGGTAGACAAGACTAGAGCTACTGTATCTGTTTGGATGACAGGTTCCTAAAACCATATTTTCACATGACTAGCAACTTTCCTTGTCACATGAAAGTCAAGGCACAAGAGGCATTTTTAAGCATTTAAGCACTCATACGTACACTGTTTGCATCAGCACTGCAAATTCTGCCTTTATGGATTAACGTCTGCATCGAGATGAAGCATGTAAAACACACTATGCGCGCCGTAAAGCAAATGACATGAAAGTGTCTCTTTTTGAACGGGAGAGGCGAGCGATTCCATCCTGCTGGTTCAATCAAGAACGGAGCAGGTCCCCTGTTGTGTCTCACACATGGAGACGACATACTGCGCCACTATCAGCAGCTGCATACATGGGTGGCCATGCCACTGTCAGATCATGTGTGTGATTCCTCTGCTAAGTGATTAACCTGGGAAACTAGTGTCATATGGAAATAAGATGCTGTCAATACCTGAGTTAACCTTGTGCAAAGCCTGTCTACTTAAAATGCTACCACTTTTAGAAAGTGTGGAGTTACAACCAAAATGACAGGAATTCCCTTTTCTTTTCTTTAAATTCATTGTTTATATAGTTCCAGAAGTTGCACCCGTAAACGTGAGTGGCGGTGGAGGAAGTAGAGGAGAACTTGTCATCATATGGGAGGTAAGAGGATCACAGGCATGAAATGGCCTTCATTGTGACAGAAGTCGTGTTTCACATCTTTTGACACGAATGGGATTTTGTGTTAGAATCATTTGCAGCAGTGTGGCATCAATTAAGCAGATTTTTTAATTAAAAGCAGAGCCGTAGTGATTTGCAGATTGCTGATTCCCGTGCTGTGTAAATCATAGAAGATACTGGAGCCAATTAATGCCAATTGCATAGACATAAATCAAGAATTATGCGATGAAGGACATTTATAGTATGTGGTTCATTTGAATATTTTATTACGAACTTTGCTCGATACAAAACAGTGCCCAATTTGCACCTTTTAATGCCTTGTTTTATAAGCTAAACTTTAGAATGTGAACATGTCAGCTGCATTTCCCATGTGGTAAAGTACGCACAGTAAAATCTGCTGTGTTAATTTAACTCAGAGTGTAAAAAGTGACTCATAAGGTCCATCTAGGTAATTTTTGTGTGGCCATATTTGACCATGTAACAGAGACGAGGAAGGCCCTATCATGTCTCTCACTTTCTCTAGCCAATTCCAGAGGAACAGCAAAACGGAGAGGACTTTGGATATGTTGTGGCTTTCCGCCCACTTGGCGCCAGCACCTGGATCCAGACGGTGCTAGCGTCGGCCGATGCGTCCAGATACGCTTACAGGAACGACAGCGTCGCGCCGCTGTCCCAGTTTCAAGTGAAAGTCGGAGTCTTCAACAGCATGGGCGAAGGACCTTTTAGCTCTGTGGTCATCGTGTATTCTGCAGAAGAAGGTATACCCCCACTTACCCGCTACGTGATTCTAATAGGCGAATGTACACTTAATCTACAGTTAAGTACACCTACTCTATTTTGCCCGTCTGAAATTCATAATTCACTGTCTGCCCCCTGTGTGTGTGTGTGTGTTCAGAGCCACTGGAGGCTCCGTCAAGGATGTGGGTGCGTTCCGTGTCAGCCTCTGAGATCGAGGTGTACTGGGAGCCCATCCCTCCCGGCTCCAGCAGCGGGAGGATCATTGGATATGAGGTATGAATAAAAAAAAAACACCTTAATCAGACATTACTCTTAAAAATGATTGGCACTACAATAAGCTGTCATTCATTTAGAAGGTGACTGTCGACGGTGTTTGTGAAGTGTTTCAACACATGACGAAAGGCTTGTGTTTGAAGCTGCAAATGTTTCACAGTTTAATCTGGGGAAACGAAGAGAGGTCTGTTCACAGCTGCTCCAGTTTCCTACAGAGCCCAGTGCACCACGTTGCCTGAGTTCTGTTCACAGAGACACAAGGTGTGAACATCGTGCACCAGTGTTCTCCAGGATAAACAAGCTATGGATGTTGAAACTCCAAAGGGAGATATAGCATTGGTCCTATAGTTGATAAATTGTGTTTGCTCAAAAGGCCCAGAGGAAGGCCAGCAAGGAGATGATTTGAGGTTAATCCAAAGAGAAGCAGTGCCGCTGTCAGTGAAAAAGCAGCATTTGGTGCATTCACATTTGAGATTGTGTAAATTAAGAAGGACAGGATCTGTGGTACATTTAGGAAATGTTGTGGTTAGCTAGAATCAATGATTAAATGTCACTAATTGGTGTATTTGTAGCACAGAATGAAGGTTTCGGGTTTGAAGTATAACATTTCAGGAAGTAATATTGTGTTAGCGAGGAAGCCATTGTTTATAAGAGAAAAGACGACATGGTGGATTTTCTACCTCAAACGGTTGAAATGGTTGCAAAATATTAACTTTGATCACTATAATAAGTAGTATGTCAGTGGCAGCATAGTGAAAGTAGAGCTCCCTTTGTGGTTTCACTTGGCATCAAATACTTAGAAAATTCGCTTTGCATATTAGTTATAGAGGAATTTCATGAAATACATTTCCTATGTCTCTGTAATGCAGAAGCAAGATTTCTTCAGCAAATGAGGCCTTCTCTCTCTCTATATATATATATATCCCCCCAAAACCAAACATGTCACTGTGTTTCAGAACCATGGACAGCACCTTCACTTTATCCAGACAAAGGCAGAAAAGACTGTCTGTATAGGACTAGTGTTGATTTTGACACCACATTTTCATTCAGTTTTAGTCATATTTTAGTCATCTTAAATGTTTTGCTGTTAGTCTAGTTTTAGTCGACTAAATATCATAAGATTATAGTCGACTAAATCTACAGATGATTTAGTCGACTAAAATGTATATTGGCGGTGCCTTGATGGCGTCATAATGGCTGATTTTACGCTTGGTTGCATGCTGAAAATAGCCGATCTACAAGCTCACAACGCGTCGCAGAGCAACGCGTTGTGAGCTTGTAGATCGGCTATTTTCAGAGCGCAACCTGAGCATAAAGCATAGTCTTTTAGTTCTACTGAATCTCTTCTCCACTAGTCCACTCCCTAACATTTTAGTCTAGTTTTTATTTGTTGACACAATTGTCAATATATTTAGTCTTAGTTTTAGTCATCATAGCTTAGTTTTTATTGTCTCCGCCAGGCCGAAGGCATGGCGAGAGAGTATGTTTTACCCTCCGTCCGTCCGTGTGTCCGTGTGTGTGTGTGTGTCCGTGTGTCCTTCCTGTCTGTGTGTTAGCAGCTAATCTCTGGCACCGTTGGCCCGGTCGCTGCGAAACTGTGCACACACACTCCCTGGATGCCAATTCAGAACCTCTGCCTCAAATTGTTCACATGGGCCATGCGCCACCTGGAGGTCGATTTGTTCAAAACCAATTTTTTTACATTACTCCTACAGATTTTATCCAAACGTCATGCAAATCAGTACACAGTATCTCTATAGTCATGTGATCAACACGGATCTGTCCGATTTCCCATATTCCATCCTCATTGGCTAAGGTTCGCTTCCAAAATTTGCAGGATTGGTCCGTTTTGAACAAAATGCCTCAAATCATGAACGCAGCTTGAGATTTCCGTGAAATTTCACAAACACATTCCCACTAGGCCAAGGAAGAAATGCCACCCTTTTTCACATTGGCCTGTTATAGCGCCACCAGCAGGTCTAATTTAGCAAAACACATTTTGCCTCAAATCATGAATGCAGTGTCCGATTGCCGTGAACGAC
Source organism: Gymnoscopelus braueri (assembly GCF_963280865.1). Lineage (NCBI taxonomy): Eukaryota > Metazoa > Chordata > Actinopteri > Myctophiformes > Myctophidae > Gymnoscopelus > Gymnoscopelus braueri. The sequence goes on from NC_137612.1 coordinate 19,599,804, forward strand.
CTAAGAATAAATGGCACCCTTTTCACATTGGCCTGTTATAGCGCCACCAGGAGGCCACAATAACGTACCTGACCTGGCGGAGACCTGTGCTCCGAGGAGCACTTTCTCTAGTTTAGTTCTTATTTCGTTTTCGTCAGTGAAAAAAGGTAGTTGACGAAAAAAAATTGTCATAGTTTGTAGGCGGCCAGTGGCTTTGACCAGTTTCACTTTCAAAACCTTTGCATCATGCATGTCACACAAACAGAATGCGGCACACAACACCAATGGCTTTGATCATGTGGATTGTGGAAGTTAAATGTGAAACTGGTACAATTGTTTCAATTGTGGTCACCAGCAAAGTTAGACAGATTTGTAAGGCAATGCGTGTGATGTGCGTGAGCTGGAATTGTTCCCTTGCCAGATTGTTTACGCTCATTTTTAATACATTCTTTGAAAAGGGTCCATTCCCTTGGCAACGTCATTTCTCAAGTCTTTGGAGTACTTAATTTTGTAGGCTGATTGCTGAAGAATGAATTTCATATTCTGGGAGGGATTGGGTATTGTTAAGAAATCACTGGTCAATTTCCTGATACGCTTGATATCCGCTGCAATACGTTTGTCGACATTCGACAATTACAGTGAACACGTTCACAGAAAACCATTCTTTTCCTGATATATTTTGTTGACTATCGGGCCCCAGAGGACTGTTCATTAGCCTGCCTTGTGCCTATAACGCTCTCTCTGCTTGTCATGTCCCCTGCTCCCACACATCCGCACGCATGCACGCACACATGCGCGCCCACACGCGCGCACGCACACAGGCACAAGATGGAAAAGTACACCGTCACAGAAAATAAAATAAGAGCCTGATTGATTGACGCTTGTGGCCTGCCAAGCCCCCTGGGCTGCAGCCCTTTGAGCCAGTGCTATAATCTGGGTCTGCCTCAGCGTTCAATTAACTCTACATACATATGTAACCACATGTGTACACTCTCAGAGTTAACTCTACATATGTAACCACATGTGTACACTCTCAGAGTTAACTCTACATATGTAACCACATTTGTACACTCTCTGAGTTAAATGAACAAATCATTATTATCAAAACCAGAACAAAAGAAATACAGCCTCTTGAAGCATTTTGATTGAATGCCTCAAATTCCAATTTATACTTGGCATTAGCATAGTGTCCTGGGCTTTCAGATTGTGTCTGGATAAAGCTAGCTGTATTAAATTTCTCAGGCGTAAAAATATCCAGGATGCATGGAATACAGATAGTAACCCGATCACTCAAGCCACATTAGTGAGGTGGTCAAAGATTTGGCCACATTGCTAAGTGCAAATGCCTATAACATTTCCATCCACATGCATTTACGTCTCTCGCGTCCTGATTGCGTCTAGATAGTCATTTTAATCAGATTGCTTCTTGGAAGAACTCATCAGATGATTATTTACTATGAAAAATAAATATTGATATGCTAGTGCTCTCCCTCTCTAAATGTGTCACGTCCTCTTGTAACAGTTGGAAAATGCATAATTACTGTATATGCGGTCTTCACCTTACAGGGAGATCACCCTAGACAACAGGGATAACAAGCAGCCAGCTTATTGCAATTATAACAATTTGTTGAACCAGTCCATTATTTATAGCAGACGGCACCTGGTGTTGCTTGTTCCCTAATCCTTCCATAAGTGCTTCGTGCACGTTTGTGAGCACTTCCTACTAAGACCTGAGGCGATTCTTAAAAATGTTTTCTAAATCCTAACAGTTTTTTGAAAAAAAATCGAAAACATTCTTTTTCACGATTTTTCAAAAATAGCAGATCTACAAGCTCATAGCCCGGCACTCGGTGCCGCGTTATGAGCTTGTAGATCTGCTATTTTTTAATAGCCAAAGAAATCTAAAGTGACACAGATGCGTTCCAGGTCTTAATGGGTTAAATCCTCACACTGAATGTACGTACTATCATTTCTTTATTAATTCTTTATTGTTATGTTTTACGTCGTTTTGAGTTGATTGGATTGGATATGACCCACCTGTGTCCCTATAGCCTTCTGTGACCACCAACAGAGCTCTAAATGAACCCTAGAGTCCCTATTCTGAAGCAAACATTAGGCGAGAATAGCAGACCTACAAGCACACGACACGTTGTGAGCTTGTACATCTAGTATTTGCAGAGCAGACCTATTATAGACCCCTGGGGGACACCGGAACGTTGTCTTTGTCCTTCCCTTTGTGATGAAAATAGTTCTGATGTGGAGAAAAGCACTGATATACCAATCTTGTTTAAGACATTGAAACGCACTGGACCACTTGATGAGTGAGATGCACGCTTTTTAGTGAAAACGATCGTGCATTCAGTCGTAAGAGTCTCCCTAATGCTAATACCATTATAGTTAAACACTTAAAATCCTAGCGTCCCTTTTCTGGGATGAACATTTGCGGAAATGAGCAGATATACAACATTCACTTAGTTGTTGCACTTACTGCAACAAAAAAAAAGTAAGCATGGTGATTCACATTTTCATTTTTGCTACGTGACTGCGTGGTAAGCCTGGAAGCCCGACGAATTTGGCACAGATAAAAAAGAAATAGCCCTGGGCCGATTGGTCTGGTTTTGAATTACAATTCGCTCACCCCCAGAGTTGTGGGTGACCTGACCACCACTATTCAAAGTGGGATTTTTTTTTGTTGCTGTGACGTTTGAATCTGTTTGTAACCGGCCCTTGGAAATGAATCCTCCACAACGAAGTTCCAGAATAATATCTACGCAGTGATATTAGTCTGGCCATGCCTGGCTAACTGCGTGGGTGTTCGTGATGCATATGTTCACTGGCAATAAAAACATTTCATCATAGCCGGATTCTTTGGGACTACAAGACACACCTTAAGCCATGTCTCCATCTATTGTTCTTGACTAAGCCCACTATAGGAGTGTTTTTTATTCTTTGAAAAAGTCAGCGACCGAAACAAGCTGTGAATCTGCAATAAGAAAAGTGTACGGAAGCCTCCTCCTTTTTTTTTTTACTACAGGATGGTACCATTTCTATTGCTAGATGCCTCCCAGGAAGCTGTGTGTGTACACCCGCTCAAACACGTGCCTGCTATCATTGGCGGGGATGTCAAATCCGACTCTGTCACTCTAGAGGCAAAGAATGGGATGTTACTTATCAAGTAGTATAACATCCTGTCAAAAAAAATCTTTTTGAAGTGTGTTTGAATGAGTGACTTTCCACCACTCACTCTAGAAACGTAACGTAAACAAAAGGTTTCACATGGGAAAGGTACTGTATGTTTTACTCCGCGCACTAAGTAAACTGCTGTCTAAAATGCAAAGTATCGCTTTAATCCTGTTAGCGGGACAGTTATTGGCTCATTGAGTTTTGTCTTCCTTTAGTTGGTGCCACTTAAGTTGTCTAGAAATATCACTGGCGAACTGCAACAGTTTTTTTGTTTGTTTGTTTGTTTGTTTTGGACCAGGTTCTCTGTTTGAAAGAGGGGACTCCAGAGAGTGAAGCCGAAAGAGTCCGGGTCAAGGATCCCGCAGCCCTGCTCTCTGGCCTGCAGGGAAGCACGGCGTATCTCATCTCAGTCAGGGCCCTGAACAGTGCTGGACTTGGACCCTCCACGCCTGTGTTCAACATCACCACCAAGAAACCACGTGAGTCCACAGCTGCTACAGAACGCAATCAGAATGCTTTTCATTTTCACCAATTTGACTTGGGTAACGCACTGGGTAAAGCGATTCCTCTGACAACAGGTACAGTGGTGGGTATTCCACAGTGTTGATTTTGACAGCAAATCTTGATTTAGTTTTAGTCATAGTCTTTTGAATAAAATTCCATTTAGTTTTAGTCATATTTTAGTCATCTGAAATGTTTTAGTTTTTGTCTAGTTTTAGTCGACGACATATCATAAGATTATAGTCGACTAAATCTACAGTTGATTTATAGTCGACTAAAATGTATTGTGGCGGTGCCTTGATGGTGTCGTAATGGTAGATTTTACACTCGATTGCATGCTGAAAATAGCCGATCTACAAGCTCACAACGCGTCACAGCACGACGCGTTGTGAGCTTGTAGAACTGCTATTTTCAGAGCGCAACGCCCCCGAGCGCAACCAAACATAAAATGACTTGTTTACTGGATCTCTTTTCCACTAGATCCCTCACTAACATTTTAGTCTAGTTTTTATTTGTTGACGAAATTGCCAATATATTTAGTCTTAGTTTTAGTCATCATATAGCTTATTTTTTATTTTGTTTTTGTTTAGTTTTCGTCAGTGAAAAAAGGTAGTCGACGAACATTTTTCGTCATAGTTTTAGTCGACGAAATCAACACTGGTATTCCATTATGGCATGGGGATATGCATTTCTAACTTGCATCGCTCCTGACTTGCGTGGTACCCGAGTGGTACCCGAGTGGTACCCGAGTGGTACCCGAGTGCATGGCACCGGTCTAGTAAACTGACAAGCACCAAGAAAGTTAAATATCTAACACACCAATTATAAAAGGTTATATAGCAATAAAAGACAAAAAAACTAGATGGCTATGACAGGGTGTAAATATGAATACATATTAATGTACATGTACTGTATACTATCTACCTGAGATCAAACAGACATTATACCTACTGTAAACAAACACTACCCCCAACCATTGTTTGAGAAAGAGGGAGATCGTCATAATCGTCATAATCAATTCCATGTTAAAACATTTCATATTAAAAAAAAATGTCAAAAATAGTGGAAATAGCAGATCTATAAGCTCAAGCTTATAGATCGGCTATTTCCACTATTAATGTTTATTTTTAAGTATAAAGTAATTAAATATGAGTTATTTGTCATATCGGCCCTGTGCAACTTTTGTTTCCGAAAGCTAAAAAGACAAAAAAGAAATGTAAATTTTATTCATAATGTTCCATTAATTTTCAACGACAGAAACACAATTAAATTGTTAATCCCAATTATTTGAGTGACAATGAATCGTTAACTTAAATGTGTAATCGTGACAGCCCTAACTACGATGACCTTCGGATTGAATCCTGTTCCAGGATTTTGACATGACATGTTCTTGCCTGATGTATTGAAAGCATGCTAGGAAATGAAATGCTAATGTTTACTGGAGTACAGGGTGATTAAATCCGTACTGAAATACCTTAAACAAAATGAGATAATGATGGAATTAATTCTCTGTGTTTGTGATTAACTTGTGCGACTGTATGATTATATTACATATCTTTGTAGCTCCAAGTCAGCCCCCTGGGAACATCGAGTGGAACCTGACCAACTCCAAGATCTTTCTAAACTGGGAACACGTCAAGGCGATGGAAAATGAGTCTGAGGTGACAGGATACAAGGTGAGAGTTTGTCAGAGTAATGGCTGAGATCTGGAAACTGGGGGGAAACAAATACAGCCTCAGCAGCTGTCACCTCAATAAATGGCTCTCTCATTGCAGTGGAAAGATAGTCTTCAGCACTCCAGTGTCACATTATGGATTGGCCCTGTCTGGCCTTTCAAAATTAAAAGATCTGTTCCAGGTGATAAACTGAATAGTGTTGTGCCACAGAGGGAATTCAGCTTCATCCAACCAGCACAACAACAATGAATCTTATTATTCACTTTGCATACTTATGTAAAAGAGAGCCAGCCGTGTCTTTGATAATGCGATTCACCTATTGTTTTGTTTTTTACTGTACTGTTTGCACATTGCCCAGATAATACATAAACTTGCTCCTTTCCGTCGACACGTTTGATAAAGAATCTTCCGGTAAAGCCCCTGTTGTAAGGTCTACATTGTGTGCTGAGCAGAACAGTTTAATAATTCAGCAAAGGTGCTTCAGTGAATTAAAAACATATATTTCTTCGTTCCATTCTACTTAATTTGCTGCGCAGTGCACTTTGGCATCTTTTGACCTGCTATGAAAGTGAACCCATGATTACATCTGGTATTTTTGCAATAAGCCGAAATACTGTATTATGAAAGGTTCTCTACACAAAGGTACACAAAGGAACGGTATATAGAGGATGGTATTGGATTGCACACACTGCTCTACCATTCTCGGTATCTGCCAGGAGCCTGTTTTACTTTTCGCTGTAAAATGTTACTGTGTTGGCTTCTTAATATTAGATTTTTTGAATTTTAGAATGATGGCTCTCTGGGACCCTCGCTCCTTTTCTCTGTTCCATCTCCAGGTTGAGTACCGTCAGAACTGGTATGGCAGAACTAACGTGCTGGAGACAAATAAGACCAGCGTGGAGCTGCAGATTCCCTCCGGAGAGGACTACCTCATCGAGATCAAAGCCCTCACGGACGGAGGGGATGGCAGCAGCAGTGGTCCCATTCGGATACCAAAGATGTCAAGTGAGAGACGGAGCATTTCTTAACCCTTTAAGACCGGGAACGCATCTCTGTGTCATTCTTAAAGATTTCTTTGGCTATTCAAAAATAGCAGATCTATGAGTTTGTAGATCTGCTATTTTTGAAAAATGTGTGCAAATCATTATATATATATAGCAAACATTTTTAACTCAAATCTTTTGCTTCTGGGGGGTCCCTGGAACAAAATATTTTGAGAGGGGGGTCCGCAGCCAAATACATATCATTTAGGGGGGAACCATCGCAACCTCATACGTTTTTTATTTTTTCTCCAAAAACGGTTAGGATTTAGAGAAGACATTTGTAGAATCCCCCAGAAGCAAAGATTTGAGTTAAAAAATGTCGCTTTAAAATATATATATATTTAGATATATATACAAATTTTCATGATTTTTCAAAAAATAGCAGATCTACAAGCTCATAGCGCGGCACTCGGTGCCGCGCTATGAGCTTGTATATCTGCTATTTTTGAAACAGCCAAAGCAATCTAAAAATGACAGAGATGCGTTCCCGGATTGAACGGGTTAACAGTGGTTTTCAAAGTGAAAGGAGGGGGGAAATATTGTGTTATTTAACCAATTGTCATTTTATTGTCAATTGTCAAAGACTTTCAAAATTTGTAAATTAATTATACATTTCTAAGCCATTTATCGATGTGGCCCGCAGCCAGGGTCCTTGGCATGGAAAGGTTTGGGAACCACTGTCGTTAACATGATAAATTTACAAGCAACTTCACATCTGCATGCATACTATAATTTTTGCTTATAGTACACTTGGTTGCTGATTGTAATTTTGCTTATTCGATGCTAAAGCTCCATTGTGAGACCTGGAGAGAGACAAAACTGTTTTTTATTTATTTACATGACAAGGTTCTAGTACAATATGTGCCATAAGATAATATTAAGCTGATGTTCTTCTTTTACAGGTCTCAACTCAAAAGGACATGTACGTTCAGATCCAAGCAAGATATGTTTTTTTATGTTTTCTATATGTTCAATGTTGATTTTATAGATTACAATGCCTTTATATTTAGCTCTGGCTATTAGAGCAGTATATCCTTATATTTTGGGCTGTAAACCACAAAATGTACTGTGGAACCATTTGCACCAGCCATACTGTATACCCATAAAACTAAACAAAAACATCCCCATTGATTTCAGCACCAGTATGATGATGCTCAAGTGTTAATGATATGTTTTGAAAGGAATAAGAACGTTTATGAGCTTTAGTTCGAGCCCACTTTCATTTTGATTATTATGAATGCAGGAGTCGCTGGGTTATTTTTTGGTTGCCCATCACCATGTTTTTTGCCTGATCTCAACTCTAAACTCAAGTCCAGAACTTTGGTTCTAGACTTGCTGTCACTGCTCACAACGGTATAGAAAGGAACAACCAACTGGTGGATGCTGCCAGAAATTCAATGATTTGGTTTCTGTTCTTATCGTTTTTATTCACATTTACTTTACACATAAAGAAACACTTGGTTAACGTCTTGCAACTTGAGAAACGAGTTTTATGGACACGGGTCCAAAAGGAAAACTGCTCTAGACTAGAGGGTTGACAAAGGTGCCTTATTGCCTTAAGCTTAAAGTATATATAGGCTACTTTTCTTTGTCACCTAGTCTGAAAAGCATTATTGATTGTAGATTTAATTTGCATAATTAAATGTCCTTAATTAAAATAGATAGTTTATTTACATTTTAATATGAGTGTAACAAGGAGATCCTTTGCCACCACCAGTGGTGGAAAAAGTACTCAAATGTTTTACTTAAGTAAAAGTATCAATGCTGCAATGTAGAAGTACTCTGTTACAAGCAAAAGTCCGGAATTCAAAATGTACTTGAGTAAAAGTACAAAAGTATTTGTATCAAAATGTACTTAAAGTACCAAAAGTAAAAGTACTAACATGTTTGAAAATAGCAGATCTACAAGCTCACAACGTGTCGCGATGCGACGCGTTGTGAGCTTGTAGATCGGCTATTTTCAAATAGCCTAGGTATAAAATAGGGCTGAAGTGGTTAATGTATGTTTTATAATGTGATAATTTATATCTGCAAAGTAACTAGTAACTAATGTTTTCAAATAATTGTAGAGGAGTAAAAGTACAATATTTCCCTCTGAGATGCAGTGGAGTAGAAGTAAAAGTATTTTTTGAAATTGGAAATACTCAAGCGCAGTACTTAAGTAAATGTACTTAGTTACTTTCCACCACTGGCCGCCACACAGTACAGATAGAGTAGGGGAAGGCAGGAAGTTCATTAGATACCAAGCGAGTGTAGAGGGGGAGGAAAGAAGTCTAATTAGATCCATCACTTAAGACTAATTAGATCCATCACTTACACTCGTCAATTAGCGTATGTTGATTGTGTTATGCTACGGCCATAGACATAATAAGTACATTATAGTACAGATAGGTCCACAGCGCCCTACTTCCATGTTCACTGCCACCTACTCTACTGGGAACCTGATGACACAGTGTACTGCTATGGACACCATTCAATCCTATACGTCGGCATCAAACCAATGCGTCGCAGAGGCCCTCATTAATTGATAACTGTTTCCAATCTGGCCTCTTCCCTGTTTGATGCGGAAGTGCAGTGATGATGCTACTGTATGAATAATGTGCATTCTTAATTTTTCTATTTCTATGGGTATACCTTATAGCAGCTTTGGAACCTAAACATAGGTTTACGTTTCAAAGAGCATACGTTCAAAAACGCAAGATCTTTCTCACACCTTACATTTAAATCCACTCTTAACGTGCTCTTTGATATGAGCGTGAGACAGATATGAGAGTCACGCAAGCAAAGCAAAATACATTTGGCGATGGCACATCAAAACAGACAAATTAAAGAGGACAAAGGAGAAGCACTTGTTATTGAGGCCTGGATCGATGGAGCTACCCGCTGCAAAGGACTCTACACAAATCTGTCATCATGAAATGAGTGATGCTCTCAGCATCCTGTTTGAAGAGGTTCAATCAATTTCTTCATCCTTTAAATCGGGCTGTCAAATGGACACATGAATGTTGTTAGTCAGTGTCCAAAAAGCACACTCCTACACCGACGGAACGATAACAAATCTCGAAAAATACACCCTTTAACCTCTTTGATACCACTTTTATTACTAGGTGTTCAATACACTGTGCACTGAGGCGCTATTGGGCTGATGTTTTAACATATTGCGTCAGCTAAAAAGCCAGCGTGCAAACAAACACACGCACAAATACTATTAACGGTAAATATATTAAGAGTCGTTCTAACTTTAAATTGTTTTCTAAAACACATCACAACGACGGTAGTCGCTACTGTATATTGTTTTGCTTTAATGTAATAGCAGCTATTGTCAGCAATTTAAGAAGCAGAAACAGAACAGGGGGATAACAAAAGTGGATCAAACATATCCAGGCTACCAGGGCCACACAAGGACATATAATGGCCCTCAGACCATTTACTGTAATGTATAAAACAGGTATACCTAAATGTAACATCATGACAAACAGTCTTTTTAAGTTGCCTTTTTATTTCTATATGCTTGTTTATGTCTCAATCAGTTTATGTTAACTGTTGATATATCAGAGACATTCTTTCATTTAAATGTTGCATAATGTGTCTTTTTTTTTAATCCAGTTGTGTTCTATAGGTATCGCATTTAATGATTGTTACTGTAAACAGTGTAAAGAATCATTAAGGTTATGTTCACACTGGCAGCCCGAAATCAGATTCGTGGCCTATCCAGATTGGAATCAGATGCTTTATTAAGTATGAACAGTGAAAAAACACATGGAAACTAAAGATCAATAGTGTACACAATCCTTCCGACGTCGGAAAAAACGTCCATTTCAGACGGGCTTTCCGAACTAGTTGGGACAGTCAGGACATCTTCTGGGTTTAGACGTCGGAAGGAGGAGCATGTGTTGCGCTTCAGTTTTGCGAATGAGATTTGAACCATATTCCTGGGCGGTTTCAAATGCAATGTTTACACTGAAGCGTGATTTGTACTTAGTTGCACAGATGTGTATGATGTCTGAATACACACATCTAATCTGATCTGATCAAGTAACAGTGAGGACAGTCAGTTCAAAAGATTAGATTTGAGAAACAAATCAGATTTGCCTGGAGTCTGAACAAAGCCTTGTATTTGGTAATACTGTACCTCCAAATAGTGGTTTGCTTTTGACAAAATATTTAATGCCAATAGCATTTATTTAAATTATTGTAACCTTTTTTTTCACATTTTCAATCAATTTATGTTCATTTTGTGATGAGAATTTCAGAGAATGTGTTTGTATTTATTGACACAACCCCCCCTTTTTTTTGCAAATAGTTTGTTACTTGTTGCTTAGCAAACTTACGTTGCTTTAGAATCTTAATACCGTTGTATTAACATGCAAAATATCTCTATGAGATGATAAGACTCAATAAAGATTCACATTGAAACCCTCCAACTAGTCAGCTATTGTTTACATTTTTTCCTTTTATCAAATCCCCAGCTTTTGCCATGGCTGTGAGGGTGATAAGCTTGTGCTGATTGGTCAGCTTCTGTATCTTCCCAAGGGGTTTTATAAGGCAGCTGATCAATCAGTGCAGCTAAATTGCCATGTCAAACATGGAAGAAACAAACAAACACGGTTGCTGTGGTAAAATCATGGCTGAGCAACTCCTGATTTAAACTCGGTTGAGCGCAAGTGTCACGTACCGAAATGAGCCAATCTACAAGCTCACAACGTGTCACTGTGTGACGCGTCGTGTGCTTGTAGATCTGCTATTTTCGGTGCGAGACACTGGCACACAACTATGTATAAATCAGGCTTAGAGTTAATCCAGACGCAAAGGAACCAAAACACAGAGTGGGAAACTGTTACCTTCATAATGTTTCACGCCCCAGACCTGACAAACTACAGGAGACAAGAAAAACAGGCTTCCCTTCTTATAGCACAGGGACAAAACTTTACTATCTGTCTGTGTGCCAACCAGCAGAACACAGTAGCTCCCCAGACCAACTCAAACGGCACCCGGCTGTGCCTTAGCCAGAATATCTGACAGTCAATTGCAGGTGTAGCCAACTGAACATTCAGTCACTGGCTTCAGAGAGACAGTATCCACTATACTGCTTCACTAAACTCTTACCCCACTTATCGAAGGGGACTCGTCCCGCCCTGAGTCACCCTAAAGATATCTGGTAATCATGACACAACGTTAAGTGCCCTCAGTGGTCTCAACTCCCCGTTGCTCCTTGAGGGTCCTGAGGTGAACTTCTCTACTGCAGGGGTGGGGCAGGTGGAAGTGGTGCCATCCGATGGCTGAAGCCCCCTGATTCCTGCCTTGACAGGCATGTCCTCCCTAGATCCTGATGTGGATGTCTTCATGGGCTCCTCTGGACTGCATGGCGCTGCTGGTTGACCTAATTGGACCCCCAGTGGACCCTGGGCTGAGCACGCAGCCCGCTAGGCTACTGGCCTGCAGGACCACAGGCCTCCTAATTGTATTGCTGGAGGTTCTGGGCATTGGGGAAAGATAAGGTTTAAGCCGACTGAAATGCACAATCATTTGTACCCCTCCCTGCACCAATGACACTTTATACAGTACAGCACTTTTGTGACCCTGTATCTAATCCTGCATAGGGGAAATGTCTTTGAAGGTTTGGTAACATTTTACTTAAAGGTCGGGTCTATAATGCATTATAATGCACTTATAAGGCTTCATTTCACTCATAATAATGGTTTATAATTATGCATAACAACTTATAACAAGGTTGATGAAGTATTATAAGTGTGCTTTGATGTCATCTCCTGGTCCCGCCTTTTCTGTCTGATCAGGCTTTCGGTCCCTGTCCTGCTCCTCTTAAAGGGGAATTTTGGACCACGGTTTTCTTACCTTTTCTATGATGTTATGATATCTTAGGATGAATGGTACAGTAGAAACATTTCATAACTCCATCCCGGGTCCACCACAGCTTAAAACGTGCACCAATAGGCCTTGCGCTAGATCGCGTATTTTAAAGGGTTAGTTCAAATATTTTGAGTATTTTCTGTAGGAAATACTTACCATTAATGTAGTGGTTGCAAAGGTATTAATTGATTGCCCGAGTCCCATGGTCAGAGTTATGGTCCGGTTCTGATAAATATGAAGTAGTTCCGGTAGATTAGTAGATTCGGTGGGGGCCGCTCATTAAAAATAAATTAATTAAAAAAACTAGCGTCATTTGTATTGTTGACCTATTTCTACCATATAGAGCAGGTTTCGTTCAATTTCGACACCTCTGTCACATGGTACTAATGTTTGTGTCCAGAATCACTGCACCGCGGCAGCCTACTCACGCACAAAATATATGACACCAAAAATAGTACCATGTGACAGAGGGGTCAAAATTGAACGAAACCTGCACTATATGGTAGAAATAGGTCAACAATACAAATGACGCTAGTTTTTTTAAATAAATTTATTTTTAATGAGCGGCCCCCACCAAATCTACTAATCTACCGGAACTACATCATATTCATCAGAACCGGACCATAACTCTGACCATGGGACTCGGGCAATCAATTAATACCTTTGCAACCACTACATTAATGGTAAGTATTTCCTACAGAAAATACTCAAATAATCTGAACTAACCCTTTAATAGCTTCTTTTTTTTTTTAGATGTTCATAGTGACAGAACACTATGCAACCGGAAAAAAAGAAGAAAAAAAACGGAGGTCTGGCTAGACGAGATCTCAATCTCGAGATCTCAATCTCTTCTAGCGAGACTTAGGGTTTATATCTCAAATATAAATAATATTAGGTGACAGTCCTAATATTGTTTATATTTATAAATATTAGGTGACAGTCCAATGAACATAAAAAAAACCTTTTTAGGGTATTTTAATTGTTGTTTTAATTTTATGATGCCTTCAAAACATTATACGTCTCTGACCAATAACAAAGTTATTGTATTTTAATATTATTTAAATATTGGCGTTACATTGAATGACTATCTCGTTACCCTGAATGACACGTAACACTACAGCCCATAAATACTGATTATGTGATTCCTTAAGCAATAACAAATATGGCCCTATGAACTATTATTACTAACAACACTATGCTTTTTCTTTTAACAATTCTGTTGTAAAAACTATGCATAATAACAGGATAAGATGTTCAAAATGTGCATACTTAATTTACACAGATGCATTACTTTAAAATAGCTAAAGGGAAATATTGCTGCTGCTAGTACTAATAGTTCATGGAATCATAATTGTTCAGAAAATAAAATCACATTTAATCAATATTTGTGGACTGTAGTTAAAAGTCTTTCAGGGTAAATGTAATTCAGTGTAACACCAGTAAAACACCAGTATTTTATATTAAAATGCAATGCAACTGTCACGATCTGGTGGTGAGGACCCAAATGCAGGACAGCAAGGCAGAGTTCAAAACCCAAGATTGGGTGATTTATTACAAATAACAGGGAAAACGTCACAATCACAAACTGACAAGATACAACACTAAACATGATGTGACACCAAACAAGGACTGACTGGGGAACAAGAATAAAATACACATGAGGACTGATTTCACATCAGAAACACCTGGGGAAGACATGAACATAGAACCATGAAAACTGGAACAAGAACATAAGCACAGAAATACAAGACCTAGACACGACAGGCAAAGTATGTAACTGTGACAATAACTTTGTTTTGTTTACTAAGATAGACAAAAACAAATATCAAACGATGAAGTTAAGGATAGTTTCATAGACCTTTATATTTTATTCAGTGTAAGGCATTATGTTATAAAGATAATGCGTCTTATAATTCCTTAAATGCCATAAATAGTTTAAAAATGACAATATTATAGTTATAGTGTTTATACAACAATTACATTTTAAAAATACTTTTGTCATTAAGATTTTTGCCCGGACAGTTACACTGAATAACATTTTGACACTTGAGAGCTGAATAACAGAATCAAATTAATAGTTTGTAATACAAATATTTCTGGGTCAAAAGAAGGGTATAAGTCGAGTTATTTAATATTATGTTTATACATATTTATGTTTTCCGTTTTTTTGATGGCCTCCGGACAACAAACGTCTCGTCTTTGACCCATACACACACACACACACAGACACACACACACACACACACACACACATTCTATATACATTTATTTATTTATTTATTTTCTGTAGGAGCCTCACAGAACTAGGCTACTGATACAAGGGTTGTAGTACCCATAATCTGCAAAGAAGCACCTTGAGCTACTTGGGCCTGTAAAATTGCATAAACAGTCACGGTTCGCTGTTGATAAAGCCAGTCTCCAAACTGAGAGCCGTGGCAGATGCATAATCTTTCAAGTAAATAGGATTATTATGCAGAAGTAAAGCATCATCTTTACGCAATGCAATGCAGGTATTTGAAGGAGCTGTTGCCGGTCTGACTTTCAGTCAGTGCAAAAATCTCACACAGTTTGAAGAGTTGGAACCTTTGATGAAAGTTGTGTGTGTACACTCAAGTAAGTTTATATCAGGAGTGAAGATCCAGTCCTGAGCCAATTAAATTCACAATGGATTAGGTAGTTTATCTTTAGCATTAAAGACTGTCTTGAATGATCCAAGGCAAATCACGACAGCCTCGAGAGCTCACTGCAACCTTTTTGACATCGGCTCTTGTCAAAATGAAGGAGTTTCCTGTAAATATGCCACAGCTTTATATGCCACTCATGATTGTGTAAATAGCATACTTTTGAGTTTAGAACCTCACAGTGAAAGTCAAAGTTACATTCCAAGAATACATTTGATACAGTTGATATTCTGGAGTAAACTACAACATGCAATATGCAAAAAAAAACGAATCATTTAATTAAATGTGTTGATTTTATAAACACAAGAGGTTCGGGTACACGTACGTCGCACCGCCGATCCGACTGATATGCCCATACTGTATATGGAGATCTCTGTGTCTGTCAGTCCTAATCCCTTTTATGCTCGCAAATATGGAGATCCCTGATGTCATCAGTGTCTGCCCATATATGGGCATGCCTCCTTTTACCATGACGACACATTGAGGTTAGACAACACTCTCCAAATTTGGGCGTAGCTGCATGCATTGGGAACTCCTTATATGGTCATGGCTGAGTCATGGTGACATGAACGTGATATCAGAGGTCCGCTGATGGCCGGTCGGCCCTGCCC
Source organism: Gymnoscopelus braueri (assembly GCF_963280865.1). Taxonomy (NCBI): domain Eukaryota; kingdom Metazoa; phylum Chordata; class Actinopteri; order Myctophiformes; family Myctophidae; genus Gymnoscopelus; species Gymnoscopelus braueri. The sequence goes on from NC_137612.1 coordinate 19,615,346, forward strand.
TACCTTAAGCCAATTTTAATATAGGATTATTACATGTTCACAGCCACTTCACAAACCCCATGTAACAGCTCACCTTACAGTTTTTGTCATGTGAAATGTGGACCTCGTTGGTTTTAACAACAGCTTTTGGAAAGTTTTGCAACCTTCACTCCCACTTTGCAAAAGTACTGCACAATCTCCTTTAAGCTGGCTGTTCTGGTAGTGCAAAACTTAGACATAAATATGTAAAGCAATTGGAAAAACCAGAGCCTCATGGCTGGTAGCTAATCCTTTATTCATGGAAAAATCTCTTGAGAACCTTTATCATTCAAGGAATTACTTCTTTACCTTTGCCTATAGGCTCAAGCATGTAATTTCATGTCATGTCATGTCTCCTACACCGCTGCTCATTATCCTCACATATTGACACCAGACTAATCTCTCAAGAACAGATCCATAGCTGCGCTTGGATCTGTCGGGAGCCGTGTTGACAACCCATGCACATTGGCTACAAGTGGGCTTCCCTTCAGATCAGGAAGCAGGCCGCGCTTCACCCAGTCAAATGTAGTGGGCGGGATTTACATGTGTGCGGGTCGCTTCCCACTGGAAACAAACCGAAACACATTTAACACTAGCGTCCTCGGAGCCGACAAAACCACGGAAAGTTAGTAACATTTTAACTTGCTCTTTCATCATAGAAACAAGTGGGCTTATAACCAAAACGATCCATGTTCTTTGGGAGAAATGGTGTTAGGGTTCCGTGGAGAAATATTGTTAGTGGGAATGAAAACATAGGCGCACCAACCGGAAGTGGAGGGCTGAGGGCAGACCAAAACCCCGGTTTCCCGTGAGCACGGGTCCTCCGTACAGCTCCGCCCAGAGTCAAATGGAAAAGTGAAAAACAGCAGAGGGCGCTGTTTTTCCTTTTTGTTTGACGATGGGTTCCCAGATTGACACCAGACGAACTTGTGTCACTGGAAAAGACCACTGTGAGCTCTCATGAACTAATGTCTGTGTTTTCTCTCTCAGGGCAACACACGCACACACACATTGTACATTGCAGAGTACTGTAAGTGAGTGACCTAAAGGATGTTGTTTTTGTTGTTGTTGTTATTTCAACATATTCAGCTCAGAAATATGATTTGTTGTTCATACTCAAGTTGCATTGGGATAGGGCTGCTGTGGGGGTTGTGCTGACAATATTTTCCTGCTATTGTCGAGGTGTAGGCTGTGAGGTATGTCAGAAAGTGACATCTCTCACAGCCTGTGTGGACCTGAGCTGCGCTCTAAAGTAGGGATAAAGTGGTGTGATGGACAGAAGATTGGCTGAGAATTAAAAAGGACTATGAGCCCTCTGCAAGCACCACAGGACAGCTGACAGACAGCCTGTAGAGCGGCACTTCCCAGGTTCACAGGGAGAGAGGGAAAAAAAAAGTTATGCGTGCCTGAGAGACCACTGTACCGGAGGCTTGGACTGACAAATGTGGGCGTCATCAATTCCTTTGACTTAAAGGTGACTTGTGTGGATGTGAAGTTAGAGTCCACCATTTCTCCACATTTCCTTGTGTACAACATGCAAATATCTACAAATCTTTGTGTGTGTGTGTGTGTGTGTGTGTGTGTGTGTGTGTGTGTGTGTGTGTGTGTGTGTGTGTGTGTGTGTGTGTGTGTGTGTGTGTGTGTGTGTGTGTGTGTGTGTGTGTGTGTGTGTGTGTGTGTGGGGGGGACGACGCTACGATCGTATGCTGTGTGCAAAGGTTTACAGTGAGTGTGGATAACACTCTTTGAGAGGATGCTGCTGTATTTGAAGTTAAGCCCAGACTGTAGTATCTGCTACAACACAGGATCAGAGGACTGCCAAATTCAAAAGAATATTTGAGAATGTGGTTGGTACATGGAGTCATTATGGCTATTAAAGGCTTGGCTTTGCAGGGCCATACCTAGAAATGCAAGCTCATCAAATATTAAATTGGTTTGACAACGATCGGCATTTGTGAGCTATAGACCCCTCTTATTGGTTAGTATTCCTATACCTTTCTGTAACTCATGCTTGCTTTCAGCATCTACAGTACAATAATGCTCCCTTATCTGTTATACTCGGTCAAGACCTCCTGCCTTTCAGCTTATTAATGTATGTACGCCATTAACCTTAGAAACCCCTGGAGTCTGGATACTGCCTTGTCCAGCAGGAACCTTCAATGCGCTGTAAATAATTGATTGATGAAACATGAGTTTCATGATCTTATCATGTGTTGACTACCTTTTATGAATTCTGAGGGCTTTTAAAGCACATGCAGTCTAGGATTAAATGTTGATCATTGTTGTTTTCGTTAAGTGATGTTATTGTTTTTTATTTCCTATAAATTATTTGTCATATACCTAATGCCCCCTGTTGTTATCTTATTGTTTGCTCTGCAATCTGTGTGTATATTTTGATAGTGTGATTATTTGTCTGTACTTTTGAAATATTTTTTTTTACCTCTCCACAAGAATTAACTGTTTCAGCAACCAAGCTAAATTATACACTGGAATGTAGTGTGTAGAGGTCTTATGTGAAGGTAACCCTTTCACAGGTCCCAAATGAAAAGATGCCCCAACCATATGGTGAGCATAAACAAATGAAATATTTCCTTAAACCTTGGGGACTGTGTAGCTCTCGTCGTGTTCATTAGCCCCAAATGAACTTTGAAGGTGAGAAAGAACAGTGGAACGGAAATCAAACAAACAGTTTGACTTTCCTTCTTTATTTAAAAGGTGTGATTCAGTCACATGTCGTGATAGTGTGAAGACCGGATTTAGAATTACAACAACCAAACACGCAATACAAGTAAACCCTTAAATACTGGGTTGATACATAGTAATAGCTGTCTACAGCTGTTGTACAGTAATTTTCTAATTATGGATGTTAAAAAACTCCTTTAAAGCCCCATTCTGTTATTTGCTCCTTAGAGAAAATGGAGTAATTGAGTGGAACACACCAATAGATTAATCACCTATTTTTTTTTACGCCTTGGCAGCAACTCCTTATTATTGTTGGCAAGAGGGAGGCAACACTATGTGTAAGCATCGATATAATTTGATGAAACGATCCCAGTTCTCCCAATCCACCGCTAACTCTCTAAAGAGAAGTGGGCTCATTTGTTCCAATTTTCCCCACAGTTCCTGTGGGCAAATCTCGTTACAAAGAAAATTGTGTCGAAAGGAGAGTACGCCTCAGTGCTGTGACCTCAATTAACGTCGTCTTCCTCTGTGTCTGAATAGTGTTCAACCTTTGGTGGCAGAAAACATCCCCAAATCTGTTGCATGTCTTGCTCTGCCTTCCTTTAGGGGACATACTTGGGTTATACTTGGGTTAGGGGACATACTTTCTCTGCCAGCATTTTTTCCATTGTCAGCTGTTCAAAGCGCTGATCTTTTCAGGGGGGGAGATCCAGTTAGACCACAGCCCTGCAGGGTTCTTTGAAATGTTTTGCTAATTAGAGGATATGTCTTTAGAATATAACATCAATTCGACCTCAAGGGTCTAATAGTTTGACTGCACTTCTGATCTGTTGGCCCCACACATTTGAAAGGTTTATTCAAAAGGAAACATAAATATATACACATCTCTCAACCCCTGGTGCACACATGCCAAGCAAACACTAAACAGAATTAATATTTCCTCTGCTGGCTTTAAGATTCTCAATTTTGAATGCTGGCTCGTAGCCAGATAAAATTTGGCAGAGCTTGGATCAGTGACCAGCATGTGAATTCCTTTATATGGATAACTAGACTGATGAAAGCAGACCCAATCTAAATGAATCTGATGGCACACAACATGCATACCATATTGTAAGCCACAAAAATGCAGTTATCCACTTGAGCTCTATATTAAACTTTGAAACATTTTCAAAAGTAGCAAAAAAAAAGCTCACAACACGTTGCTATTTGAACTTTATTTTTGGGGGATTTTTTAATATATTTATTTATTAGATCTTTTACATTTTAAAATACAAGACATGCATGACGGAACAAAATAAAACAAAACATGTCAAAACCCCAACCACACGTAGTACAAAAGTCTAACAATGCACAACTATTTGCATTGTATTTTGGTGATAAGCATGAAAAACTAAAATATACAACAGCAACAATCAAAATCTCTGGTAGTGGCGGGAGTCAATAGGGGAGCAATGGAAGAAGGTATGAATGAAAGTAAATAAATAAATAAACATAATAATGAAAATAGTGAGAGCTATAAATAAATGAACATAGTAATAATATCCCTTCTTACCCCTTCCACCTCTTCTCATACACACCACTCCAACACAATCCACATTGTGGTGTAAATACTGATATTCAACCAATGCCCATATTTGTAATGTAATCTATTGCCCGACCCCAAATCCTTTGTAAACACAATGGTTTTTCCCTTCACGTGATACATAATTTATTTACGCAGTACAATAAGATATTTCCTGCTATTTCCTACATTTGTCGCTATTTTAACTTTTTCTGTTGCTATTTTCAACAACAGATAAAGTTGTCATATAATTAGAGTGCAAGAGTAAAGTAGGTCTACTATTGTACGTGCAACAAAGTAACTAGGATAAAGAGTAAACAACATTCATCAATCTAAATAACATTATCTGGTTTATATCTAAATATTCAATGAACAGGAAGTGCAGACTCAAGATAAGTGAGTACAGTGATCTGGCCAGAGAGAGAGAGACAGAGACAGACACAGACAGAGACAGAGACAGAGACAGGGAGAGTGCACGCGCACGTGCATACACGCAAGTGTGTAAGCAGGAGGAGATTAAGATTTATGAATTTCAATGTGCTTAATTGAAGGAAATGCAGCAAGGCATCCACATTTCTTTGACTGACAGATGTTCCTTGGAGGCATTCATCTCGAGAGAATGACTGCTGTGGTCAGGGGAGAGCCCGGCGGCTTGACTTGATGATGATAGATGACGCCAATGGGACAGGCTTACCTCATGGATCAAACGTAAAAGAATGTGACACTGAAAAATGCCTTGACCAAAAAAGTTTCATTTGATTGAATAGTTCTGGATTAGACCCATCATCTCACTCGGGGAGAAGTGCGTGACAGTCCCGACATGACTGAGTTCCCACACTTCCTCAGCAATAGTAGAGCACTGCACTGAAACGCAAAATGTTTTAAGTAGCCTAGTCGTTTTGTGTCTCATTAACTTGCAAAGAACATTGCAGCATTAATAGGCTATTATTATGTAGTGCCGTCGTGAATGGAATCTCTCTCCCCCCCCCCCCCTCAGAAACGCAATTGCTGTGGGCTTGGATTTCTCAAGTATTCGGAGGACTTTCTTATTCAAATTTCATTGGTCTCTTGAAATGAGAAAATTGCCAGATCTTTCTCTATAACTATACACTACGCTAAGTTACTGGGCTACAGTGGAAAGTAGCTTGATTTTGTGTCTCCCTCCAGGCTATAGAAGAGCAGTCATCTGCGAAGGCAGTAAATGCAATTGAAGCATCACTGAGCAAACACATCCAACCGAGTCACAGATATTTTATTCAAGGGAAATGTAATCTATGGTCCACTGACAAATCAGAGAGACTGCCCAAATTCTATTTTTTGATACGACCATTGTCTCTCAAAATAAATGCGAGTTGTGAGTTTGTTTTTAGAAAAAGAAATATTTTACGCAAACACCAGGCAGAATCAGAGTGTTATTCCATCTCAGTGTGCACCATGAGCGACCGTTCAGAATCTAGTTTAGACTGTCAGACATAAGCTTGTTTAGCTGACCAAAAATATGCTGACCATGGTAGTCTTTAGAGCTGGCCAATATTTCAGCATCGACATCGCAATACACTCCTGCAATAGTTACATGATGATGCAATGTACAGTAAGCCAAATTGGGCCCAGCACTCATATTGCGCTAAAACTTAGAAAAACATAAATAAAACTAGCAAATTGAACTAGTCTAAATGGTATGTGTGTACTCTATCCCGAAATGACCGACCAGGATATACAGCAGTACACAACATTATACTGCTTCATTGCTAAATATGTCTTTAATCTAGAGACAGCTTTATTGAGGAGACACTAATCTACTTCGATTGATTAATTGAATACATAATTAACAGTTTGTGGGGGGAAAAAGCACATAAAGTACAGTTCTATACTGTCACGGTCCGCTCCTCGGGCCTTGTACTTTGACTGTGTTTCTCAGCCCTTGGACCTTTTCTACCCTTATAAGGTCATGGACTTATTATTGGGACTATTCTGTTGTAGATTTCATATTGTGTTCTGTTACTCTGTTGTTGCCTTTGCCCTGCTTTTGTGTTCCTTTATTTTGTAGTATTGTTCCTTTGTTTCCTGTTCTGCTTAGTTAGTTACCTGTCTTGTCTCACCTCTCGTTTGATTAGTCTTGTTCTCCTCCTGTGTCTTCTTAGTCCCCCAGCCTATCCCAGTGTTGATTGTCTGTTGAGTTCACCTGTGTCTTATTATTTCCCTGTCTATTTAATCCCTGTGTCCTTGCATGGTCATGTTCATTGTCTTGTGAGGCGTGTAGTTAGATCATGAGTTCAGTTACTGGCTTGTTTGTTTTCCTGTCTTTACTTAATAAATACTTTGAACCGATTCTGTTCAGCCTCTGTCTCTCCTGCATTTGGGTCCTACGACCTGCCCAGACTCAGACCGTGACATATGCAAGGTCTGCTAAAAGGATTAAAACCCAAGAAGCACTATGGCTTGTTTCCATTGGGGCGCATGTGTATTCAATTCATCGAAAAATGTAATGACAGACAAATATACTCTTGCATAACCATTAACCGAACACTTATTGTAAACTTTTATAGCTCTACAAAGTTTCCCTGACCCTGGTAACAAACTACAGGCCAATTTCCATTCTTTAAAGTTTCAAAAACACCTACAGTATATGAATACGTTTAAGTAATATAAAATAATAATTTAATGAACAGACTGCCTGGACGGGGACCGCTCATAATTCCGATCCCATTATTCCCACCATTAGGTTAGGGTTAGGGATAGGGACAGGGTTAGTTATAGTGGGGCCATCAAACAGAAAGCTTCCAACCACAGAACCTTTAAAAGGGAGTAAAAAAGACAATAACCTAGAGACAGTACAGGGTTTTAAGTATCTTTGAATCGCTTTGGACTCTCAGCTAAAGTTTTACAAACACATAAAAAAAGATTGATAGAACTGTTGGGGCCAAAACCTTCAGGCAAATCAGTCACTGCTTACCATTTTTTTGTTCAGCTCTAATGATTATTCTTTTTCCTTATCTCTCCTACTGCATATATAACCTCTTGGTCTCTGGCATCAGCCTCAGTCATTAAACCACTAACATCCCCTTTACAACCAAGCCGTCAAAGTTCTGGACATGAAACCACTAAGATGTCATCATTGTAATCAAGTATAATCTTTGCAGTTTTAACTTCATTAATGATTCCAACCTCACACGTACATCCTAATGTATCCACCATATTATACTGCCAATAACACCTACATCAAAGTACATCAGAAGAAAATTCTAGAATAAAACACAATAAAAGGTCCTTTGCTCAAATAACTGCATTCTAAATTAAAGGCACAAGGCAAGCCTCAGCAATAGGCTCCATGCACAGCAGCCAAATTGGGAATGAATTGGGCCCCTTCCTTACTTCCTTCACAGGTGTTACCAATAATACTAATTAAGGC